>NC_041397.2:87456046-87676046 GCF_900747795.2 Erpetoichthys calabaricus
GTTTTGTGCCGAGTTTCACTAAAACATAAAGGGAGCACAGGGTGACCCTGTGGCTAGTGTGTCTGCCTTGTAACCTCAGAGTACTGTGTCCTGATTCTAGCCTGGCCACTGGAGAGTTTGGACATTTTCATTGTAGTCTTATCGGTACTGAGGTTTCGTCTCTAATCCCAAAGACATGCGTTTTTTTGTTCGGCTGATTGATAACTTTGCATAGGCTCTGGATAATAGAGTCTGGGTGTGTAATGAAATGTACTTTGCCATCCATTCACTTTTAATGGAGGAGGATATGGCTCCTCGGGACTCAACATTGGCTGAGACAATAAAAAAGGTGGATAAAGTACAGAGGTCATTTTACTAAGCAGAATTTTGTTGTAGATTATTCATAATTTCTTTGGTTATTTTTTTGCATGTAGTTGATTTCATGGGACTTTCATTAATGTAATGTTGCTTTCTGAATTTTTCATCAGTATTTCCTTCCATATGTATATTACTATTTCCAGTATCTGTTTCTGAGTTTAAAACCTTTTGCTTAAAATGAATACTGAATTTCACTTCTTATTGAGTGTTTCTGTTAAACACGTTTGGATGAGCTCTAAAGCAGGTCAGTCTGACTTGGCGAATTGTACTAAAGGGTTATCTTGTCCTTTATGAATGAGCTTCCACATTAGACCATCCTATTGAGTAAAACTGAATTATTTAATCCGATTGGCTTGGTTCTCGACCATTGCTACATTTCACTTTTTTGCTCTGTTCCACATTCACATTTTAGTCAGTCAGATCTCTTGTTCTTGCTTCTTCTCTCTATTTACATACAAAAGAGTACGGAGGCAGCTATCAGAATAAACAGTGCATGGAGAAAACAGAGAGTTTCATGTAATATTGTTATGAGTCTGAAAATCCACCAGCTTGAGTAAGCACAAAACCGCCAACATAAGATATTTGTGGACGATTGTGTACATACATGGAAAAAAATATATAATTTGCCCATTTCCCAGACAAAAACCAAACTGTTCACACGATATTCAGAGCCTAGAGCAAGGCATTTAAATTAGCCAACAAGGAGCAATAACTGCCTATGTGTGCTTCACCAGCTCCTGATGATTATGCGTTTTGAGCCACTGTGAATAATGTGTGGGCAGCTTATTTATTAGGTAAACATTCACAAAGCTGCTAGTCCAGACAGAGTTTCCAGCTGCATGGACATTTTCAGGCTTTTACTGTTTAAGTCTGCTGTTCTTCCTTTCTTTAATAAAGCCTCTATTATCTCAGTGCTAATAAGGTCAGTCCTTACTTCAGTCATAATGAAGTGCTGTAAGAGATTAGAGATGACCCACATTCATACAAGTATGTCAGATATATTTGCCCCCTCCCACTTTGTATATTGCCATAACACATCTACAAATTGATTTGACGGGTAAAACCAGAAGGTAGAAATTTGGGGTGTATGTGCTTAGCGTCCTACTTTACTCCATGTGCTTACTAATATACATCTATACACAGCTCCAATTCCACCCTTAATCATGCTGATACTGGTACTTGGGAACAGTGTGAGAACCTGGCTGTCCATTGACATGACAAAAGCCCCCCAACACTTTCTATTAGCAATACTAAGAACCTGGTGGTGGACTTCAGGTAATAAAAATGACAAATATGTATACATGGCTTAATGTTCAGATGTGTTTGGAGGCTTAATTAACCGTTTTGAAAGTTGGAGTATTGTTACATTTTCTATGGATTTCGTTAATATTTTTGATTTTTTAAATATTTGTTTAAATGTTTAAAAACAAGAGAGATAACAGAATGTAATCACAGGTATTATTAGGGTACATAAAATTAATGTTTTTAACAGCACCCTACAATTTTGTATAGTTGAAAATGGAGCCCAAAACTAGTCTTGTGGGGGCTGAAATGGCCTTCACGGACAGCAGATTCCAACTCAAGTGATTCTCTATTGTTAGTTGTTGATTGTGGAGGATCTGTTGCTAATTGTAGTTCAAATTTCTTAAATATAAACTTTTTCAAAGAAGCACCTAATGAAGATTTAAAATCATTGTTGAAGTCTCTAGCAAAAATGTTGGCTGCCTCTAACCTTGATTGATACGTGTCATTGTGGTTCTGTTCTAAAAAATTCTAGTGTCAGATAAATTTTGAATTATTATAATAATGCAGCAGTGAGGTTGTTTTTAGTCCAACGGAAATTAAGTGGCACAGAGCCACAGGTGTAAAGCTTATCTCTTCCTTCATTCATTTCTATAGAAGTTAAGTTGCATGAATGTTTTGTTTTTATGGCCATCTTGAATATGAATAGCATGTAACGTACCCACGATAATTTCAAGGAGATAGAGAGGTGAACTGCTGGGATAGAGGTTTGCACAAACTTATGCATAATTAATAAAATATGAACATATTTTTGAAATAAGTTGTAAGTTGAAGGCAGTCAGAATGTTCCACAGTTTTAAAATGTTAGAGTCTGAAAAGCTGCCAATGCTTTTCAATGGAAGCTTTTGAAATTTCAAAACTACATACAGAGAACTGAAAAATTAATTTCCCAGACAACTTTTTTCAAGAATAACATTGCCAAATTTCAATAAAATTGGTCCACTGGGAGCCAAGTTGTTTCATGGTGACGATAATAGGTGCTTTTCACATTACATGCAAACACACCTAAATAAGGGGGATGTTCTCCCATTTACCTCGGTGGTCAGGAGCTTCAAGCTGTAGATACTTTCACATTTGTTTATCTTGGTTAGCATTATAAGGTCGTACCAACAGCTTTACATAATCACACAGAAAATATGCTTCCACAAGACTTACTAGTTCTACCAATGGTTGCTGAGTATATTACAGCCTAGTACAGCAATGGCTCGATTCTGATTGCAAGGCAAACTTTTAGGATGGTAAAGATAGTATGAGCTATTGTTGAAACAGAACAAGTCAGGATATGGTTCCAGCACACAGCCTCAGATAGGTAGGCAACGTAATCATGTAGCACCGTGAACAAAAACGTTTATGTCTCCTGCCCTCTGCTATGTGGTGCAGGAGTTTAAAAGACCACACAGTCACACCTTTACCATTTTGCCCTTAATGCCATCACAAATTTGAAAACCACCTCTTGTTACTCCTCCTTGCATCACATTCAACATTCTGTTAGACTTCCACAGAAGTCTGCTATTATAATAGTTACTAGGAAGGATTGTAATCATTATAAATATTTTGTTTAATTATTCATCTTTCTATGTAGGTGAGGTAGAACTAGTATCATTATTCCATATTTAGAAAACACCTTTATTCTAAGTGGCTTACAAAAACAAATCATTCTATATAAAACAAATCTAAGTAACTAGAATGAACAACATAAACAAACTTTAAAGTACAGTACAAGAAGTTTGACACTATAGTCATCTCCTTAATGACAGTTAGCACTCACACAAATTTAAATTTGCTTGACAGTTGATTGGATCAGTACAGCCACAGATATCCGTGAGGAGAGCAGAGGAGTAGAAAGCCTAAGCTGCAAACAAGATGTCAGGAAAGAGGTGTGTCTCCGAAAGGCATCCAGTGGTCAGGGAAAGCACATTTCAAAGATGAGTGGGATGGGTTGGGACTGAGAAGGATCGTCTAGTTTGATTACATCTGGAGAGAGAAGAGACAAGAAGACTTTGTGTAAAGATGCTTGGAAATCCCAGAGCCTTGAGTGACTGAGCAGCACAGTCGTGAAAAGCCAAGCAGGTCAAGACAGCAGTTTTGAATTGGATCCATGAAGCAACAAATGGTGTGGGTGAGCAGAGAAACACAGTACATCAGTCGATCAGCTGCATTCTCGATGAGTTAGAGAGGCCGAATAACAGCTGCTGGGAGTCATAACCACAAGGAGAAAACTGCAGTAGTCCAGCTGGGAAAGAGTTCAGTGGCATAAGTAGTGAGGAAAGGATGAATCTAAGAATATTACTGAAATGAAAAATGATAAAACCTGGTTAATGAATACATTTCTTGATGGAAAGAGAGGAGACCATCCAAGGTACTTCATAGTATACAGTGACTACATCTAGAACAATGCTTATAGACAAGTACAAAATATTGGACTAGGAGAGGACTTTAAAATGAAGTTAATTCATCCATAATGAGATGGCATTGAGGAAGTTGCAGAGCTGGACTGAAACTGATGGGATGAATGAAGTAAAATGAAAGGAAGATCAGGTATTTAGAGCAGGATAAGAAAACAAGGACCAGCACTAATCTGTGGAAAGCTTCTGAGGAAAGACTAGCAAGTTATAGCACAAGACACAGGAGGACAAGTCAAAATTGTAGGACCTGAACTGTGGGAGGAAAGAATAATCGGTGGGAGGCAGACTGTATCAAACACTGATGTGATTAATGACTTCATTGTAGTACACTTGTATAACAGTATATTTTAAATTAAACTAACCCAATGCCATTGCAGAGCATTGCAGATGCACCCAGCTGTTTCCAATTTCTCATGACCTACACTCGTCACCACAAAAATTGTCAGCAGGCCTACAAAAGAACTGTAAATGAAGGATTGTTAAGGAACAACCTATGTCTGGAACAGAAATTTGTGAAATGATGAATAAAAATGGGGGAAAAAAGTTATCAGCCTACAGTGAGTGAACAGCTACATCACCTGTTAATGACAACTCAATATGAGGATTAGTCACCATTTTGTGATGTTCATTTGGATTGTGGTGCATAAATATTAAAGAACTTAAGGGATTTCACCTACTGTCTGTACTAATTTGAAGAAACGTGTGACAGTTGTGACCACAAAAACTGTTTACTACAGTATTAATGAACATTCCAGACAATGTGACTGTGTAGAATGTAATGCCAGACTTTTAATTAGACCGGCTTTGTGTTTATCTCTTTTAACTGAAGAAAGCCACCATGTTGAGTGCAGTTTTAATGGACACCACCTACTTCAGCAAAGCATCACGAGCAGGGGATGTCACCAGGGAAATGTTATTTTGGTTATGGACCTATGGTTCACCTGGAGGCTCCTTTTCACCATGGTCACCATAGTGTTAAAGCAGCTGTCTTTTACAGGGTATGGATGGACGCTGATGATGAATATCCTATTGTTTTAGGCTCTTGGTCCTCAACTGGTGTTATTCACTGTTTTACTATGTTTGTCTTCTGGTTGTCAACCTAACCCTCCTTACTTTTTCTGTAACAAACTTCTGATAAATCTGCTTTGCATTTGCAAATAGACTGTGGAAAAGTGTCACCCACCACTAGGTTGCTAATTCAATTTTATTGTGTATATTATGCATTTTACACTTCTTTTTTTTGTTTTGAGTGAGTATAGGTATATGTCTGTGTGAGTAATTCAGCTTCCAGGAAATATGTCCTGGAAAGGTTGTGAAAATGAATGGTCGGATGAATGAATAAGAGAACAAAGACATCTTTGAGCAACTGGAAGGTGCCATTCTGAACGTCAGGTGTTGTGGCAGACAGCAGGGGCCCTTACTCAGCTGGGACACCCCAACCATGGAAGGATTGAAGGAAGAAGCGTTTTTGGCAGAGGCACTGGAGTGCAGTGGTACCAAGGCTTTGGAGCATGGAAGCTCAACTCTGTTGGGGTCTGTGGCCACCATTAGGGGGCACATGGGGAACTGTTGAGCCCTTTGATGCAGCACTGTTGCCACTGCCGGAAATAGGTCAATGAACACTTGGAGCACTTCCAGGTGCTTTATAAAAGGAGCTAGCACCCACTGTTCTGAGAGCCAGAGTCGGGTGGAAGAAGACAAAGCTCATCTGGAAGAATAGAGTGGAGAGAAAAAAAAGAAGAAAAGGTTGTGTGCCGAACTGTATTTAGTGCTTGCGACTGTGCACTACCAGTGGCAAACAGGTGAAAGCATTTCCCTCGGAAAGAAAAGGGAAAATAAAAACTGTGTGTGCTTGCACTCGTGTCTAGCGTTTGTCTGTGTCGGGTTGGGGTGGCAGGTGCACGCCCTGGTGGTCCACAGTGTGTATCCAAAAGAACCAATAGCAAACTTTTGTCTCTTGATTGAACTTACATACAAAACACCTACCTCCATCAGAAATGTGATTATTTACTGCATACAATTCCTTGGAATGCACACTCTACTCTATCCTTATAAATGAGTATTTCAATTGTTTGCATATGTACTATAAGTAACCGGTACCGCAATGAAAGCTGTTCTTCATTTGGGACCTATGAAGAATGGTGACATTGTTCATGCCACGGCAGTCATGACTATGCAATCAGTTGTTAACTGTGCATAGTGTGCATTGTACAAAGTGAGTTTCTTAAAAATATTCAAAAGTGGAAATTAAACAGCAGTCAATTTAGAATAAACTTCAGAATGTCTACTTGCCTGGAATCTTTCTTTTGTATGGAGGCCCCAGGCAGCACCTCTTTGTCTCTCTATGTCATATCACTAGCAATTATTTAATTTTAAACTCATAAACAGTTTATCACTAACACTAATGGATTTCACCAAGATTTATTGTGGCCCACAAGGTGAATGTCACAAGGTCATCCACCCTGAGCTGCCACTTTTCTGGAAGGCTTACAGCACCTCAAGGACAGATGGTAGTAGTAATAAGCCCCTGTGCCAAAATGTAATCAAGCACCACTTTCCTCACATTTGAGTCACTTTTGAAAATGTCCTCCCACACTTTAAATGTATTACTTACACATTGTATTTCTGCCACCGCTTTAATAATGCAGACAAGTATTTAAAAGGACAAAATGGTGGAATTAATCTCAGAATGGCATCACATTTTCATAGTTATATACAGTATAGGCCTATACAAATACAGTGCCATGAAAAAATATACTGGTTGGTGTTAAATAACCCTGTTCAATCATTAAGGACATAAGAAAATATGGGTATTTGTTCACCCAGGTATCCTTTATCTAATATTAGATTTTGGATGAAGATCTGAAAGCATTCTGTGTCAATAATTACTTATAACAGTGGAAATCAATTAGGGGCAAATATGTTTTCACTGCACTGTATGGTTTTCCTTAAAAACATGTTTTAGGTGTTAAACTGCTTTTACCATTTGGAAGTTTTAAAATGCATTGGGGCTGAAGAGAGATGGAGTCCAGTTAGGCAGCAACAAGCACAAGACAAGAACAAGCCCTTGAGAGAGCAGAGAGAACACCATGTTCTGCCAATGGCAAAGAAATGGCAAAGAAAAGAAGGCCAGAAGAATGCAAAAATCAAAGACAGGAGCTAGCAGGTGGTCATTATCAAAATTAAAACTTGCCAGAAACACAAAAGAATTTTCAAATTAAAGAAGCATGTAAGAAAAGTCTTTACATTATTCTTAAACACTAAATAATCGTTGCAAAAGTTTTTTTGTGTTATCTAGTATACTAAACAACCAGTAAGAGTGAGATGCCAACCTTTATATGATCACAAAGGTGACATCATGGACCACGACTTCCATGTTGTCACATGATATCAATGGGACAAGCTATAGTGCTCAACCTCTTCCCCAAAATGGTGTCACTTCTAACGAAAAGAAAACAATAATGTTCTAAGACATGTAAAATTCATAAGTACCTTAAAACATTTCCAAAATTACAAAATATCCATGTTTCAAATCCTCACAAAGAAAAAAAAAACAGAAAACAAACTAGACAAAACTTAAAAAAGCAGTTCATAGCAAGGTAAAGCTATGTGGGGACCTAATCCAGGTCTTCTGAATTCACTAAGGCTTTAGTTTCAGAGAATTCTTTCAATTAAAAAGTGAATCATACACACTTGAGGACACCAGATGAAATGAATGAGTAGTGTATTCAAGAATGAATCCAGGAAACTCTTCTTCACACAAAGGTTCATAACAATCTGGTACAAACTATTAAATTAGGTATATGATGAAAAAAAAAATTACAATGGATGGATGAGGTATTGGGAGATCTTAAATAGGCTAACCCAGGGATGGGCAATGTCGGTCCTGGTGAGCCGCAGTGGCTACAGGTTTTCATTCCAACTTAATTGCTTAATTAGAAACCAATCATTGCCAATCTCAGACCTTATTTAATTTTATGGCTTGTTAGTCTGTGCAATGTAAGGCTCTTATATCGTAGATTTTTTTCCTTTCCAAGGATATCATCCAAATGATTTGAAGCCTAAAACAGATCATTTTCAGTCTGTCACATTTTTCTATTAAGTGTTTTATTAAATCAAACAGTGCATGATGAACACACACAGATGTAATTGGAAAAAAGCTAGCTGGAGAACTGCTGGCTGCTTTGTCTTTTACATCTTATTGCTAATAAGGAGCAATTAAAACACTGAATTGCTTAATTGCATGAAATAAGCAATTAAGGTTGGAGAACCTTAACAAGCGAGACCACTAAAATGAAGCATCAAAATGTCACTTAAGCAATATGTGCTTCATCAGCAATAATTGAGTTCTCGTTAAGGAACTGGGTTGGAACAAAAACCTGCACATACTGCGGCTCACCAGGACCAATATTGCCCACCCCTGGGCTAACCTAACAGACCTGACGACTTGAAAGGTGCCCCGCCATTTGACTAGTCTATTATTTCCAGTCCATCAAATGAGACTGAATTCTATTGATTATGCACAATGCTTTCACATCTAGAACAGAAGCTCACATATTTATATAACTTTTATACCTGATAAGATTTCCCATTCTTTCTAAAAAATGATAAGGGGTTAAATATCTGAGTCAGAAGAAGATTTGTCTACACTTTTGTAATATTCATTAGACTAGAAAAAAAAATGATGACATTAAAAGCACAGAGGAAAACAGAAGGTAAGGAAATTCTAAGCACTGCAGTCCATTGTTAATTTTAACTTGAATTTAAGCCAGAAGTTCAGCAAATCTGTTGGAGAAAAAAAAATTTTAATTGTTTGCAAGTCAGATAATAAAGGTTAAATATACCTGCAGCAGCAAAACAATTCTGAGTTTTATTGTGCCTGCACACCCAGTGTGTAATAAAACTAAAAGTGCTGTACCCAGAATTGAGCATTATAAGTTGCCCTAAATTCACCGAGTTAGATAACAAGGCAGGGAGTGAGTTGTAGATACACTGTATCTGCTCAAAAGGTTCTCTGATCCTCCATAGTTGATTGACTTTGCAAAACAAATAAAATGTGCAAAGCATAGGTTACTCTTGAATCTGTAGAGTGGCCAATAACAACAGACATGCTGTCAGATGTTTTGATCGCTTTTCTTGTATTTTGGTTTCATGCCAGTCTTCTGGGTCGGTTAAATATTTTGTGTGAACCTGGATTAAAACTGACATTGTTTCTGTTTTTTTAATGCTTGCTGAAAAAGCAAGGCGATTTTGAATGATCTGCTTTTAAAACGTGATACATTTAAAAACCTAATAGTATCACAGTAATCAGTGTGTCAGCTAAACCATACTTTAAACCAGGGAGCTCAAACTCCAGTCCTGGAGGGCTGCTGTGGCTGCAGGTTTTCATTCTAACTCTTTTCTTAATTAGTGACCTGATTCTGCTGCTAATTAACTTCTTTTGAATTCATTTTACTTGACTTGCTCTTGAAGACTCACACCCAATAATTGTTTCTTTTTTCTTAATTAGCAGCCAAACAATAATGAGATACAAAATGAACCAAAACAACTGGTGTCCACCAAACAATATCTGAAAATAAAATGGGTGGAGGTCTCAGGAAAGTTGATTTGCTCAGGTCCACAAAACATTTTAACAGTGCTCTTAGAAAAGTAAAGAAAAATTCAACAATTTTAAAAATGTCTGCTATTGCACAATGACAGCAGCAACAAGCCATGGAATTAAAGAACGGGTTTAATTAACAACCAGGCTCAGTGCCTAATTGGTCTTCTGTTGGCTCACTCCCTTCACATTTCATTTCTTTTTAAAGAAAGAAATGAAGCAATTCAGAGGAACGATGAAGAAATTCTGGGGAACAAATATTAAAAAACAAGTCAATTAAAATTAATTCAAAAGAAGTTAATTAGCAGCAAAAACAGGTCACTAATTAAAAAAAGGGATAGAATGAAAACCTGCAGCCACTGCAGCCCTCCACGACTGGCGTTTGAGATCCCTGCTTTAAACCATCCCTCCATTCTCTGTTCATTTACTTTAGTTGAATTCAATCTTTTGCCTGCAATCAAAATCTTAAATTCAAGCTGAGTAAATGAAATTGTATCATTATGCAATATTCAAAAAAGTGTTTGCATAGTTTACAGCCAATTATAGCCACCTCTGCTTGAACTACCTGGAAAAGGTGCAAATAGATGTGGCTGAGTGTGCTCTTATAATGCCTAATAGGCAATTATGACATATGAGGCCTTGTTGACTCTGTATTATGAAGCTCCTACTAATTCAAAGGAAATTTGGCTCTAGCATAATATTGATAATTCTAAATGTCAACATTTAATTTAGGATTACTACATTTGTTAAATTGATTAATTTATGGTGTATTTATGGTCTATACCTTCTGAATGTACTTTGATGTCACAGTGTTGAGTGTTTCACCTGGACAGCTCCAGGCTCAGCTACCTCACCCGTCATCGTGTGGAGTTTGTATGTTTTCCTTTTGTTGGCATGTGAGTTCTCCATTTAGTTCACTTTTGTGCCACATTCTGAAGAAATGTATGCTAGTTTAACTATCAACAGTAAATTGGCCTTGTGTTAACGAGTACATAGGTGTATTCATGGGTAGGTCCGGCGATCTACATGGCCAAAGTTGGTTCTTGCTTTACATCCAATGCTGCTAAAATATAGCCCTACAACCATGAGATTGAAATTAGGTTGAAATTTTGGGTAAACAGAACATTATCTCCACATCACCTGAGGATTTGTTCTACTATCTACAGGGGAAACCTCTATAGCACGGGTGTCGAACTCTTGGCCTGGAGGGCCGCAGTGGCTACAGGATTTCATTCTAACCATCTTCTTCATTAGTGACCAGTTTTTGCTGCTGATTAACATCTTTTGCCTTAGTTTTAATTAACTTGACTCAGGCCCCTTAGTTGTTTCTTTTTCCTTAATTAGCAGCCAAACAATAATGAGACACAAAACAAGCCCCCACATGACCAGCTCGCCTGTGCACATCTCACAGTATCTGAAAATAAAGAAAGGTGAATCATGAAAATGAAAGAAAGGTTGATCTCAAGGTAAGGTTTGATGGTGTTCTTAGAAAAAACAGAAAAATCAACAGTTTTGGAAATGTCGGCCGTGCCAAAATGAGAGCAGCAACAAGCCATGGAATTAAATAGCAGGTTTAATTAACATCAAGAATCAGCTTCTCATTAAGAGATTGGTTGGAGTTTGAAATCCCAGTTTAGCTAGTCATCTTTTGGCCTGTTTCACAACTCATTTCTGTTTGGCTGTCATTTAACGGAGAAAGGAATTAATTCAGAGGACTGAATCCTTAAAATCAAGGCTATTAAAATGGAGAGAAAGGGAGTTAATTAGCACTGAAAACTGGTCACTGATTAGGAAAAGGGTTAGAATGAAACCCAGCAGCCACTGCGACCCTCCAGGCCCAGAGTTCGACACCCCTGCTCTATAGTATACCAATAGAATACTCTTCCAGTTTTTGATGATGGAAATACCTCTTGCATTATAAGTGATCTTTCAAAACACATTAGCTACAAACTGCATATTCTACTGTCAGTTCCACAAAGTCATTCTACAATTTTTGATGTATAAGTGTTGATAATCAAATGATCATTGGACACAGGATGGATAAAACGGAATCCATCGTGACAGGCTGATGGCCACTCATGTAAAAGTGAAATGTATGCTAAAGACACGTGAAATTTTAATTAATTACATTTTTAAATTACTTTTCCTTAACCTACTCAAATCATCTTTTGTGAACTAGAGAACAACTTCAGCCACCACCAAAGTGTATTATCAACCTGGAAATGTGTGACGGCAGCCATTTTTGCACCAGTACATTAGCTATCAGGTGGGCAAGAAGTGAGAGAGAGAGATTTAGGCAATAAGGTACAGGGGATGATTAGGGGGCCAGAGTGCCTATGTTGCTGTGGACAATTTAGCCAGGACTTCAGGAAACACCTTACTCTTTTCAAAAGATTGCAAGGGATCTTTTATGACCAAAGAAAGTCATGACCTTGGTTTTATATCTCATCCAAAGGACAGTGGTAATTTTTTCAGCACAGTGTTGCCATCACTGCACTGGAGCACTAAGATCCACATGTATTCCACATGGTAAGAACCCCCTGATAGCTACACCAACATCACTTTCAACAGCAACCAAAGTTTTCCTTGTTGGTCTTCCATCCAAGTACTGGTCGGGCCCAAACATGCTTAGCTTCAGGTGGATTTACCTTTTCTAAAGTGCAGGTGGTATGGCTGCTTGTGAAAGAGACCATTTAACCTACAAAGGCTTGCCCAGAATAAGCCCCACTCAAGTAGATTTGATATGGCTGGCACAAGAACATTGATGACAAATAATAAGTGTACTTGTTACAAGGAAACATCTCAGGATATCCATGAGCACCAGATCATCTGTGTCAGGAGTTGGACATGAACCATACTAAGCAGCCGCAAAAAGTAATAAATTTAATATGAACCTAAACAAAAAGAAGGAACAACATACTAGAATGTGCGTCTCATGTTTAAGTTAAATAAGATCAAAGTGTAATGTTTGTTGATTTAAAAAAAAAAAAGCCCTGTTTGCCAAGTGGCTTTTGCCAAAGTTGAATTACAGTATTAACTGGTCTGTTTCCAGCTTTTTTGGTGATGATAAAAAGGCAATAAAAAACAGCACAGTTTGAAATATCTCAACACCTGAAGGGTAAATCTGAAACGAAGCAATTATGTTGTTTGAAAAGCTGCCCAACCATGAGAAACTTTAACCGCCAGCTGGAAGACATCCATGTGAAAAGTGAAAAAAGTCATTTTTATTTCAGCTAGTCTGAATCAAGAAGCAACCGTGCATCATCTTTTGTAAGAATACAATTTTAGCAAATGTAGCACATGCTAAAGAAATGTCTGAGTGAGACCCTTAACACCTGATTCTTTTTTGTAGCTCAATGTAAACCGTGATTTGTGACTAACTCTTTGGGGAGGTGTGGCACATGGGACAGTATTATGCTTTATGATGCAATTACTTCCCCAAACCGTACTTCAGGTCAAGTAAGGGGGTGTGAAATATCTGGATTTCTTACCGTTTGTGTATTTTTCAGAAATCTGAATGCAATGATTCTCCTTTTCGAAGGATCTTGAATTTCAGGTCTTGCAGGTTTCTTTTTATGTCATTATCTTTTTTATCTTGAGGCAATCACAGAGAATGTATTATAGGCTTGCATGCAACAACACCAGATGTGTATCAGCCAGCAAGTGCTAAAGGGTAGAATGCCGTAATGTAAGTTGTAGCCTTTTTTTTAAGCCTGAGTGAAGGGCGTGAGGGAAGGTGAATTCTGCCAAGATTTTAATCCACCATTCTTTTCAGACGAGAACAGCCCTTCCTTTTTAATGCGTACCTTCACAGATTGAATATGTGCTATTAAATCTCAAAATAAGGCAGTTTTTTTTTCAGGGAAACAATAACTTAATTACAGCATGGTACGCAACACAATTGGTTTTGGCAATCAAAACTGTAATTATGTTTTGAAAGCGTGAACAAACAGTAAAATATGCTGCATTGAGCAGGTTTTGTACATGGATAATGAAGTAATTCAAAAAAAGAGCAAGAGACCAGCAAGGCTTTAGAAGCTGTCTTTCCTTTTCATAGTCAGTTAATTACTGTACATTGGTACAAAACTGTTGCCTTTTCCCTTAACCTTTTAATTGCCAGTTTCACTTTTTTTGTTTAATATTTAAGCTTGAATTTCTGTATTGGTGGGCCAGCAGCCGCCATACCAACTGCATGCATCTGAAGCTAAGCATGTTTGGCCCCAGCCAGTACTTGAATGAGAGACTGTTTAAGAAAAGCTTGGTTTGCTGCTGGAAGAGGTGTTGGTTAGGCCAGGGGTGGGAAAAGTCATTCCTGGAGGGCCGCAGTAGCCGCAGGTTTTTGTTCCAACGCAGTTGCTTAATTAGAAAACAATCCTTGCCAATAATTACATTTCATGGCTTGTTAGTGCTTTAACTCTGCTATGTCAAGTCATTCTCATATCCTAGATTTTTTTTCCATTCTAAGGATATCATCCAAATACTTTGAAGTGTAAAACGGATGGCTAATTCTCAATCCTTCACTTTTTTCTCTTCTCTTTCTTTCCAAATATTTCATTAAACCAAATAGTGCACGATAAATACACACAGGTGTAAAGGGTAACAAGCAAAATGGATAACTGCTGGTTTCTTTTGTCATTTGCATCTTATTGCTAATAAGGAGCAATTAAAAACCGAGAATGCAGCTGTTTAAGACTTAAATAAGCAATAAGGGTTCATAATCTTAACGAGGGAGATAACTAAAATGAAGCAGAAGTGTTTCTAGAGCAATAAGTGCTTCTTATTAAGCAATTGGGTTGGAACAAAAACCTGCAGCCACTGCGGCCCTCCAGGAATGACTTTGCCCACCCCTGCGTTAGGCCATCAGGGGGCTCTTACCCTGTGGTCTGTATGTGAATCTGAATGCAATGACGGGGATGTTGTGCTGTAAAAATTGGTGATATTCTTCAAATGAGATGTAAAACTGAAGTCCTGACTCTTTCTGGTTGTACAGATCCTTGGGCTTCTTTCAAAAAGAGTAAGGTGTTTCCTCATGTTCTGGATGAATTTCCCACCACAGTCTGGTTGTTCTGCCCCCTTATCATCCCCAGTCTGTAACTGGCTAACAATCTCTTTCACACCTTCACCACCTAATAGCTAATGCATGGTGAGCATATTGGTACAATGGTTGCCTTCAAATCATCCAGGTGGATGCTACAAATAGGTGGTGGCTGAAGTGGTTCCTCACTGTCTATGTAAAGTGCTTTAAATGGGTTAGAAAAGCGCATAATAAATTAAGTTAAATTAATTAAACTAGTTAAATTAAGTAAATCCAGTGACTTGAGACAAAGACTGGACTGTTTCGGTACCATGTCTCTTCGGAGAATCCTTCGGTACCGTTGTTTTCACTTTGTGTCAAGTGAGCAGTTGCTCCATGAGTCCAAATGAGGCACATTACCTGCATTGTGAGGGAGCATCAGTTACGGCATTATGTCCATGTGGCGTGGTTCCCCGAAGGTGATCCAGCTCGCAGGGTCCTCATTGTTGTGGATCCGAGCAGATGGACCAGGCCATGTGGCCACCTATAACACCTGGTTGTGGCAAATAGAGGGTCATTTCCGGAGAGTGGGACTGGGCCGTGTGTCTGCCTTGGGGGTTTGCCAACCAGGATCCCGAGCTGTTTCGTTGTGTAGTGGGTATGGCAACGCGCTGTGTCAGTGCATGCTCCCCAACCTGACCTGACCTGACCTGAATTAAACCTTAATTTTATTTAAAATGGAAAGCTCACACACAAAAGCACAGTTAAATGTGATGTAGTAAATAAGTGAATGAGTGATGAAGAGTCTGACGTCAGAATGAGCTCCCCATTAAAGGATTGTAAGGAAAGGAAGCTGAAAAACTGGGTAAGGGCTATAAAAATGTTCAGCAATTGGCCTTTTCACTCCCAGAATGTCATGTTTGGATGGCTTGTTCAGTCCAAAATATTATTATAGAGCTAATTGTGCTCATTTGGCCCCCAAGAAGCTTTAAATTACTGAATTTTAATGGATTTTTTTAAACATGTGTTGAGTTTCCTTTCCTTTTCAACCAAGAATTGAAACATGTGCTTCGTTACTAATTTTTGTATAAATTTTTTTTTTTAAATTTTATAACATGACTACGATGACTCTACGTAATAATGCAATTTCTAAATTAGAAACACGCAAGGAATATGTTGTCATAAAATAAAAGTGTAGGGGTGAGTAATCAGTTACCTTGCATTACTTCTTCAACCCTTCAAATCCTGATAGGTGGTTGGAAAGGAATTGATATAAAATGTGTACATTTTAAAATGAGAAGTTCAACCTTCTTCTCTATGGGTCATTTTATCTGTACTCACACGTGTATCCTATCTTAGGAATTTACCAATTAATTCTCATGTCAAATAAAACCGAAGTGTCTTGGGAGATTCAACCCAATGTCAAGATCTTGTATACTTCTCAGAAATATTTTGGATTTTGTGGCTGTTTCAACAAAAGCCAGGAAATTGCCTAATTAACAGGGCAAAACATCACAATGTCTACGTGTAAGATGCAGTGATGTTAATGTGGTGATTGCTTCTCAAGGGTTTATTTGTTTTGAAAGGTTACCTATTTAAAAATTTTTCATAATTGGATAGATTCAGGTATAACTGAGCTTTTTTTCATCCAAACCTAGGAAAAAAATGTTCAATCCAGTAATGCCAACCCCATCCAATGTGCTGAGAGTGTCACAGATGAGGTTTTCAATGAGCGAAGCAGCAGTAAACAGTAAGAATGCAGCCATAGCATATGTCACACACCCTTCCTGCTTTGTATATGGCTCTCTCTTTGAGTTTTCTCCAATGCACCTGTTGTTTTAGCACATTATGGTAAGTAAACAGAGCAAACAGATAAACAATTAAATAAATACATAGGATAAATGCAAAACTTGATCACTGCAGTTTAACTAGTTTTCTTTAAGATAAAAAATGTTATCTGTGACTTTTTCTCACATTTCGAGATCCACAACAATTTACTTGGAGTTGTACAGTACCTGTTACAGCTATTGACGAGAAAACTCAGTAGGTCATCCAGACATGTGTGAACATGAAAATGCCAGTGAATTCCTGAAATGGTTAATCTGGTTGTTTCAGGTTTCTGTGTCTGAATCAGCATAAATAACTCACAACATTTAAATCTGTGAATTTTACAGAAACGTGTCCTTTAATAACCTCAAATACCTTACAAATATACCATACTCTGTCCTGTGGCATGGTCCTCATAATTTAAATCTCAGGACAGTTTTTCTCGTGAATAATTTGATCCATCTATTCATATTTTGAAATGTAATGAAAAAAGTCTTAATTACAACAGAGATGGTTGGCACAGCTACTACACAGAGCCAGCATCCTTGGGCTTCACCTGGTCTTTGTCTGTGTAGACTTTCCATGTTTCCCCCTGTCTGTTTAGGTTATTTCACAGTTCTAAATTGGCTTTGTGTGTGCATAAGAAGGTTCTGTAATTGCTTAATGCCTTGCAAATGATGGCTGTCGGGATCAAGCAGAAGGTTTGAGAATGCTGTATTACGTTAAGATCACAACAGAGTACAATAAGAAATAAAGCCTGCCTATTTACTTAAATACATAATTATGATCTTAAAAAATCTCACTATAAAATGATGAAAGATTTATGATGCATAACTGATTCCCTATTCTCATATTTCAATTTCTGCTCATAGTGCTTATTATACAGTACTTTGCTTTCATTTCCACACAGTCATCAAAAGTACTTTCAAAAGAAAGCAGCAATTTATTACACTAGTTTTTACCTAAAGTGTGTGTGTTTTAATGTGTTTTGGCTTTTGATCATTTATGTATGTTTTTTATTATGAAATGGTTCAAGGTAGTCTAATACCCTGCTTTGCCCCTGTTCCCCTCTTTTTGACCTCAGATCGGAGGGCAGTTTGGCTGGTAGATGTTTGATGGTAAAGGAGGGTGAGCTGTCAGGATGAGGACTGGGGATGGGGAATTATAAGGCTGTAAGGCTTCTTTTCAAAAGCATAAGGCCAACCCACACTTAAAAAGTACATTGTTTTCCTGAAAAAAAAGAAAGAAAAAAACTGCTAAAGGGACACTGGCAGATGACAACTGTCTCTCTGCTCTCAACAATTCCCCATTATCTAAGTCCCTGACAGTTCATGGAGCCCGATTTGCAAACCTACAGGAAAGTACTCAGATAAAGACCTATTAAGTGCAACATTAAAACGTATTACAACTTATGTTTATATAGTGCTCTTCACTGAGTCAGGTGCAGAGCCTTTATGAACAGTTGTCAATTAAAATACAAGTACAGATTATACTAATTGCTAAATACAGAACTAGCATGCATAAAAACACAGATTTGTTTAAACACTCAGAGAACAAGGTAGAAACTGATTAGACATAAATGGAAACCTGCAATATTTGTCCATTAATGAATTGATGAGCTATGGCCAGTTGACAGTTAAGGAGATTAAAACTGTAAAATAGAACGTCAAAAACAAAGGCCGACACAGTCACAGTCCTGGAGACCCCGACCAACTGGACGCCTACCCCCTCCTGAAATTTCTATAGTGAAGTCTGTCCTGGCTGTTCAGTCTGATGAGATAATATTTCTTTCCAATGATTCCATGCTTCTTTATCCAAGATTTCTTTTGCAAACATAGGAGCTTGGCCTTAGAGCAGTGGCACAGAATGCCACATTCAGATACAGAGAAGAGAAACAGAATAGTGAAGGGTCTGTAATAGTTTATAAATATTTCACTAAAAAACAGAAATATAGTATGCTAACTAATCAGCAGCTTTAGTCAGGGTATGCTAGGCTAAAAAAGTGAATCTTCATCCTGGATTTAAAAGCTGAGACATCTCTTAGACCCCACCCACACTAGCAAGTTTTCGATTAAAAATGCAGTGATTAGTCTTAGTTTTTACCTTTTGCCCACACTAGCCCAGCACTTTTAAGCCCCAAGACTTTTCAAAATACTATCCAAGCCTAAATACTTTTGTAAATGCAGCGTCACTGTTGTAATGTGGAACGGGCGAAAATAGAGTTTTCCAAGAAAAATTCTTTAATTACGCTGTGGTTGGTTCATGCTTATTTCGTGGTTCTTCCCTGCCTGGATTCTGCTCATTACATCATCTCAGTCACTGACTGGTCTCCTTTTACAGAAGAAAAAATTATTCCAATATAGTGAGCACAGAACAGTTGCTTCCCATGATGTTTGTTGTGCTGCTTACCTATATGTATTTAATTGTGCTTTGTATAGTTTGAGTACTGCTTACATGTGCAAAAGGCAAATAACAGCTTTTCCACGAATCCCATGGCTGGCAACGTTACTGTGAAAAATCCAATGTCCCGTAAGAATCTGATTTTAAATAACTCAGTTGACAGCCTCTTATCATCCATCCATCCATCCATTGTCTCCCGCTTATCCGAGGTTGGGTCGCGGGGGCAGCAGCTTGAGCAGAGATGCCCAGACTTCCCTCTCCCCGGCCACTTCTTCTAGCTCTTCCGGGAGAATTCCAAGGCGTTCCCAGGCCAGTCGAGAGACATAGTCCCTCCAGCGTGTCCTGGGTCTTCCCCGGGGCCTCCTCCCAGTTAGACGTGCCCGGAACACCTCACCAGGGAGGCGTCCAGGAGGCATCCTGATCAGATGCCCGAGCCACCTCATCTGACTCCTCTCGATGCGGAGGAGCAGCGGCTCTACTCTGAGCCCCTCCCGGATGACTGAGCTTCTCACCCTATCTTTAAGGGAAAGCCCAGATACCCTGCGGAGGAAACTCATTTCAGCCGCTTGTATTCGCGATCTCGTTCTTTCGGTCACTACCCATAGCTCATGACCATAGGTGAGGGTAGGAACATAGATCGACTGGTAAATTGAGAGCTTCGCCTTGCGGCTCAGCTCCTTTTTCACCACGACAGACCGATGCAACGCCCACATTACTGCGGATGCCGCACCAATCCGCCTGTCGATCTCACGCTCCATTCTTCCCTCACTCGTGAACAAGACCCCGAGATACTTGAACTCCTCCACTTGGGGCAGGATCTCGCCACCAACCCTGAGAGGGCACTCCACCCTTTTCCGGCTGAGGACCATGGTCTCGGATTTGGAGGTGCTGATTCTCATCCCAGCCGCTTCACACTCGGCTGCGAACCGATCCAGAGAGAGCTGAAGATCACGGCCTGATGAAGCAAACAGGACAACATCATCTGCAAAAAGCAGTGACCCAATCCTGAGCCCACCAAACCGGACCCCCTCAACGCCCTGGCTGCGCCTAGAAATTCTGTCCATAAAAGTTATGAACAGAATCGGTGACAAAAGGCAGCCCTGGCGGAGTCCAACTCTCACTGGAAACGGGTTCGACTTACTGCCGGCAATGCGGACCAAGCTCTGGCACCGATCGTACAGGGACCGAACAGCCCTTATCAGGGGGTCTGGTACCCCATACTCTCGGAGTACCCCCCACAGGATTCCCTGAGGGACACGGTCGAATGCCTTTTCCAAGTCAACAAAACACATGTAGACTGGTTGGGCAAACTCCCATGCACCCTCCAGGACCCTGCTAAGGGTATAGAGCTGGTCCACTGTTCCACGACCAGGACGAAAACCACACTGTTCCTCCTGAATCCGAGACTCGACTATCCGACGGACCCTCCTCTCCAGGACCCCTGAATAGACTTTTCCAGGGAGGCTGAGGAGTGTGATCCCTCTGTAGTTGGAACACAACCTCCGATCCCCCTTCTTAAAGAGGGGGACCACCACCCCGGTCTGCCAATCCAGAGGCACTGTCCTTGATGTCCATGTGATGTTGCAGAGGCGTGTCAACCAAGACAGTCCTACAACATCCAGAGCCTTGAGGAACTCCGGGCGTATCTCATCCACCCCCGGGGCCCTCCCACCAAGGAGTTTTTTGACCACCTCGGTGACCTCAGTCCCAGAGATGGGGGAGCCCACCTCCGAGTCCCCAGGCTCTGCTTCCTCATTGGAAGGCATGTTATTGGGATTGAGGAGGTCTTCGAAGTACTCCCCCCACCGACCCACAACATCCCGAGTCAAGGTCAGCAGCGCACCATCTCCACCATATACAGTGTTGACACTGCACTGCTTCCCCCTCCTGAGACGCCGGACTGTGGACCAGAATCTCCTCGAAGCCGTCCGAAAGTCGCTCTCCATGGCCTCCCCAAACTCCTCCCACGCCCGAGTTTTTGCCTCAGCAACCACCAAAGCCGCATTCCGCTTGGCCTGCCGGTACCTATCAGCTGCCTCCAGGGTCCCACAGGACAAAAGGGTCCTGTAGGACTCCTTCTTCAGCTTGACGGCATCCTTCACCGCCGGTGTCCACCAACGGGTTCGGGGATTGCCACCACGACAGGCACCGACCACCTTACGGCCACAGCTCCGGTCAGCTGCCTCAACAATAGAGGCACGGAACATGGCCCATTCGGACTCAATGTCCCCCACCTCCCTCGGGATGTGGTCGAAGTTCTGCCGGAGGTGAGAGTTGAAGCTACTTCTGACAGGGGGCTCTGCCAGCCGTTCCCAGCAGACCCTCACAACACGTTTGGGCCTACCACGCCTGACCGGCATCCTCCCCCACCATCGAAGCCAACTCACCACCAGGTGGTGATCAGTTGACAGCTCTTCCCCTCTCTTCACCCGAGTGTCCAAGACATGTGGCCGCAAGTCCGACGACACGACCACAAAGTCGATCATCGAACTGAGGCCTAGGGTGTCCTGGTGCCAAGTGCACATATGAACACCCCTATGCTTGAACATGGTGTACGTTATGGACAATCCGTGACGAGCACAGAAGTCCAATAACAAAACACCGCTCGGGTTCAGATCGGGGGGGCCATTCCTCCCAATCACGCCCTTCCAGGTCTCACTGTCATTGTCCACGTAAGCATTGAAGTCTCCCAGCAGTACAAGGGAGTCCCCAGAAGGTATGCCCTCTAGCACCCCCTCCAGGGACTCCAAAAAGGGTGGGTACTCCGAACTGCTGTTCGGTGCATACGCACAAACAACAGTTAGGACCCGTCCCCCCACCCGAAGGCGAAGGGAGGCTACCCTCTCGTCCACCGGGGTAAACCCCAATGTACAGGCTCCAAGTCGGGGGGCAATAAGTATACCCACACCCGCTCGGCGCCTCTCACCGGGGGCAACTCCAGAGTGGTACAGAGTCCAGCCTCTCTCAAGGAGATTGGTTCCAGAGTCCAAGCTGTGCGTCGAGGTGAGTCTGACTATATCTAGCCGGAACCTCTCAACTTCGCGCACTAGCTCAGGCTCCTTCCCCTTCAGAGAGGTGATATTCCACGTCCCAAGAGCCAGCTTCTGTAGCCGAGGATCGGACCGCCAAGGTCCCCGCCTTCGGCCACCACCCAACTCACACTGCACCCGACCTCCTTGGCCCCTCCCATAGGTGGTGAGCCCATGGGAAGGGGGACCCACGTTGCCTCTTCGGGCTGTGCCCGGCCGAGCCCCATGGGTGCAGGCCCGGCCACCAGGCGCTCGCCATCGAGCCCCACCTCCAGGCCTGGCTCCAGAGTGGGGCCCCGGTGACCCGCGTCCGGGCAAGGGAAAACGCTGTCCAAAATTGTTTTTCATCATAGGAGGTTTGTTTAACCGCTCTTTGTCTCATCCCTCACCTAGGACCAGTTTGCCTTGGGTGGCCCTACCAGGGGCATAAAGCCCCGGACAACAGAGCTCCTAGGATCATTGGGACACGCAAACCCCTCCACCACGATAAGGTGGCGGTTAAAGGAGGGGCAGCCTCTTATCAGTCTTTATTATTTAAACTGAACCTGTTCAGTAAAGAGGAGCACTTTCTGCATCAAAATTCTATAACAATCAGCACATTGACATGACATGGGGCAATTCACTGCAGCGCCTTTAAAAAGTTCTGTCTTTTCCTACATGCTGTGAACACGCTATCAGAGTCCTGCACATGCTGATTGCCTTGAAAGCACAAGGAAATGTAATTTTTACAGTGCTCTGACTTTTTCACTACACAGTTCCCTCAAGGATTTTCTCCTAGATGCGTGCATGAACAGTGTAAGCGAAGTTGCATATCATTTGCGTTTTTGGGCATTTCAGTATGGACAATGATCCTTTTGTAAACAATGCAGAATCTCCAGTGTAGATGAGAATCCTGTTTGTTTAAAAACAGCTTCAGGGTCCTTTAACTAAAAGCTCGACCTCCCCTGTTATTGTATTGATCCTTGGAATCTTAAGTAAACTGGCATCTTCAGATCTCAGTGTTCATTCAGGTTTGTAAGTAATGATATGTTCAGATAAGTAAGCAGAGCCTTGGCCATTTAAGGCTTTATATGGTAAAAGGTGGATTTTGAAATCTGGGAGCTAGTGTAAGGACTTGAGAATTGGAGTTATGTGTTCAGATTTTCTTGTTTTTAATGATTCTTGCAGCAGCTTTTTAAATGGATTGAAAGCGGCACAAGGAACAATTTGAACAACCAGCACATTGCAGTTGTCGATCCTATTAGAAATAAATGCATGAATTATTTTCTTAGTACCTTGTATAATAAGAAAACGCTTAGTCTTCTGATATTTTTAAGATGGAAAATGTTTTGGATAGTGTTGTAATGTGTGTTTTAAATGACACGTTAGTGTCAAATTGTGTGCTGATTCAGTAAAACTAATAATGTTTCCAACTGAGTTCAGAACTGATAGAATGCTGTTGTAGTCAGCATAATACACTCCAATAACTAACATTTCTGCTTTTTCTGTATTCATAGACAAATAGTTCTCATGCATCCATTCCTTTAACTCACTGATATAATCAATTAAGGACAGCATTGGAGAAACGTCAAGTGAAAATTAGTGATATGTTTTCTAATGATACTTCCCATTGGAAGCATGTAAAGTGAAAACAATAAAGGTTTCATTTCTGAGTCCTGCGGAACACCATATTTAACTTCTGAGTATAATGATGGATTACTGTCAGCACTTTGATAAATAACTAAACCAGGCAAGCACAGTGCCTGTCAACCCACAGATGCTCTCTAGAGCTGTTATATTTCTGAAAACTCCAGGTCAGTGTTGGTGGGTGAAAACACAGAGTTTTGAAAGCACAGAGTCTAATCTTAACAACTTAACAAAGCACAAAGTACATCTAAACAAAGTTCAAAAGTGCAGCGCAGTCTTTTCTTCATTATTTGGAGGTTAACAGTTACAATAAATAAATAAATAATCCAATATAAAAAAAATAAAAGCAAAGGTTAAAAACTCAGTTAAGGTTGGTTCATTAAAATTCCTCATGAGCCTCGGTGCCACTTTCTCAAACCAAAAGGTGCAGTCATCTCTTATATCTGGCTCGTGTCCCTCTCTGTCATCCCTTGGCCTTCAGTGGGGACACCTCCGGCCCTACTACTTGCTCATGCCGCCATCCTTAGGCCTACAGCTAGAGACAATTTGGAGTGATGGGTCTCTGCTGCTCTTTGGACACTCAGCAGGAGCTTTCTTGCCCCATGAGCACCTCCCTCTCGCTCCAAACGGGACACATTCCTGACTGGCTGCCTCCTCAATAGAGTACTGGCACTGCCTTGATCCTGACTCTTCATCTTATTATTTTCCTCTCCATTTAACATCCAGTCTCTTCTTCCTCATTTAGTGTCCTGATCTTTCCCTCTCCTGCCCTGCTCAGGGTGGTTGAGTAGGCACAGATGCCTAATTACGCACCCCAGAGCGCTAAAGAGGAAATCAGCTGAACTGCACATGTCTGTATGTGAATGCAGGCTCACTAATTACCCCAGCAATTACCCCTCTGAATCTGAGCACGCTGTTTTTAACTCAAACCACCACACAGCCATGGACTGCAAAATATGCTTTGCCACACATAGTATTATCAGCTTTTTATTATTTAAGTAGATTTGAAGTTCCTTAGTTTCCAGCATTGCTTTCTTGAATATGGTGCTTGCTACTGTAATAAATAAATGGTTTGATGTGGTTTTTCAGTATGGGTAAGACCAAAGCCACTTCAAGCGTGATCTGTAGAGGCATTGTTTGACCCTGAGTGCCTATAATCCAGTAATAATATAATGCAAAAATAAATTATGTTTTTTTACACTTGACTCATTATATTCAATAAGGTAAAGAAAAGGACAAGCAAAAATAAATGGATATTGTTTTTTATGTTATATCTATAAAGAAATTACAGATGTAATTTATTTCTATCAAAGCATGAAAGCAAGTTGTGTGTTGTCATTTAGTTCCCAGAACTGTTAAATGTCAGTATTGCCCTAAAGAGAATAATCAAGCTGCAGCAGCCGTTGGTATAAGACACAAGGCACATGCCAGAAAACTGGTTGCACTGGTAGTGTATCACAATATGACTTGTAAGAGGCTCCACATGTTTGTTTTGTTTTTTGGTTTTTTTTCTTTGGAAATGGCACTTATTCTGAAGACTGAACCCTGCTGCTGTAAGCCCACTGTGTTTCAGCACTGCAACTTTACAGGACAGTTTTGGAATCTCAGATCTTTATACCCCAATGTCTGGTGCTTTTCAGAAACGGCAGAAAAAAAAATGAAATAAAATTACAGGGAGATTCAACTATGACCATGCTCACAAAGAGTGATTAAAAACTATGAACACAATAATACCACCCAGTAACAACAATGAATACAAAATAATACACAATTGTTTCATTTTCTATGCAGAATTTAAGAAATATTCTTACAGAAATCCTAATCCCAGAAATCCACAAATATTAAAATAAATGTAAATTATACTACAGTGGTAGCCTGCTCATTATTTCATATTATTGGAATTTATGGAAATGTATTTTTTTTTTATAAATCAAACACTGTCAGCAATTTCATTCCCTTTAAACATTATTTTTTAATCTATTTTTAATTAATAAAGTCAAAAAGAAGTTAATATATCAAAACAAGAAGTAATCAATATGTGGAATAAACACATACAGTACCCTGTCTCATGTCCCATGCCATATTACACCAAGGACTGCAGCAGTGCCAACCAACCACACCACTGCATCATGGAAAGACTTAACTTTGGAAGCAGCAGGTTGTGAATGGAGTTACTGGATATCTCCAGAAGAATCAGTCATTTCTTATAGTGCTTGTCTCTCTACTCAAAGTGCTTTAAATACACAGAAGGGAACCACTTCAACCACCACCAATGTGTAGTACCCACCTGGAAGATGCAACAGTAGCCATTGTTGTGCCAATACACTAGCCACACATTAGCTATTAGGTGGTTAAGGGGTGTGAGAGAAAGACAATAAGAGATAGTGTGTTGATTAGGGGAAAAGAATGGACAATAGGCAATTTTAGCCTGGATATCAGAATAAACCCTACTTTATTGAAAGTCGGGACCTCGGTTTTACAACACAGTGTCATTGTACTGGGGCTTTGGGATCCACACACAGACCACAGGGAAAGTGCCCCTTGCTGGCCTCATCAACACCTCTTCCAGCAGCAACTCTAGTGTTTCCTAGATGGTCTCCCTTCCATGTACTATCTGTGCCCAAACATGCTTAACATCAGGAGGATGCTCTGTTCTGAAGCACAGGTGGTATGGCTTCTTCAGTGTAATAAGATCAGGGGTCTTTCATCCAAAGGCAATGACAGGTTTAGCAGGTACAGTACCCAGACATACGAATCTCAGAGCAAGACCTGAAAGGTCTACAAGTATAAGAATAAGAGGCGAAAGAGGAATAGGAACTGATAGCATCAAAGAGAGTGATCAAGAGATTAGAGACCAGAAAGCCAGAGCAAAAGGAAAGAGTGAAGCATTAACTGATGAAGACAGATATTCCATAAAGATACAGTATACGATAAATCAAGTTAAAGTATGCATGCTTGAAGTATCATTACAAGTAATCAAAATGGATGTTAATGACAAATGAAAAGCTTAAGGAGACTTGTGATGAGAACAAGCCATTAAGCTCAGTCTTGCTCTTTCATTTTCATCTTAGGCGTCTAAAAATGTCATATTATACTAAAACAAATGTTTCCTAAATCTAATTCTGTGTGAAGAAATCTGGTCATAAACACTTCAATATATTTTTCAAGGGTTTGCATATACAGTCCATTGGTTCAGTCCAGGTGATTTATTTTCTTTTTGCCTTTTTTAATCTTTCTAGAGAATCACTCTTGGTGTCAGCCACCTATTAAACCGAAGAGTGGTGCAGTTGTTAGTGTTCGTGCCTCACAGATCTTGTGACCTGCTTTAAAAGCTTGTCGTGGTTGTCTTTGAGGAGTCTGAGTGTTCCTCATATTGTCTGTGATAGGTTGTGGTCCAGGTATTCCAGTAACATTTGCGTGACAGATCTCTTGGCAACTTCAGACTGGCACCAGTAAGTGTGTGATGGAATGGGCTCTGTGGCTCAAGAATGCTTCACTCAGGGGTGTTTATTATTTTGCACCCTGTGACACTGAATTCTTTTAAGCAGCCCTGAGAATGTTGTGTTAAATATGTTCTGAATATTCCTTGTAACTGATGTCTTCTTTAAAAAAATCATGTAAAGTCAGAATTATTTATTTTCGATTTCTAGAATTGTTTATTTTCATATTTCTTTGTCAGTATTTGATTTTCCTCATGCTTTTCTTAATAAATTACATCTCTTCTTTTAACATACCTTATGGCAGACGATCGGGGACCTTGCACCACCGGGATGCCTGGAGAAGAGAAGGACCAGAAGAGGGACAATATCTTCTCTGGGGTGCAAGAGGGCAGCCCCCCTGGATTATCTCAGGGCCATGGATTAGGAGCTTGGATGCTCAACCCTGGACGATCACAGAGCCCTGCATGGTAGCACTTCAGCCACACCAGGAAGTGCTGCAGGAAGTTCATCAGGGCACACCTGGAGCACATCCGGGTGCAACATAAAAGGGGCTGCCTCACTCCATTCGGGGAGCCGGAGTCGGGAGGCAGAGGACAGAGCTTCCGAGGAGAAGAGTGGAGGCGGCAGAAGAGAAGAAAAGGAGAGAAAGAGATAAGGACTGAGTTTACTGGGGTTTGGGCACTGTGTGTGTTGTGCAGAGAAAAATAAAAAAGTGTTCTTTTGGACACTGTGTGTCTCAGTGTCTGTCTGTAGGTGGGCTGATCTTCTACAACCTTTACTGATACAATATTAAAACTCCTTTAGGAACGACTTTCATCTTATCAGCAATATTCTTCTCTATTGTTAACTTCACTTTTATCTTTTCATCCTGTGCATGATTTGTCATTATGGATAAAGCGATCGCAAATTCTTATGAGGTCAGCAATAAGTGAGTTATCCTAATGTTTCTATTTTTTTTTTTAATGTAATGTTTTGTTTTGACTCAATTGGTCAACCACTGTGCCCTCATGTAAAAGCTTTTTCTGGTTTATTTAAGATTTTTCCACATTTGGATGAAAATTGACTTTTGATATTGAATATATTGCTGTTAATTATGCTAATTTGCAATGCCAAAATACAATGCAAGTAATTATCTTAAACTATTGCTTGTCATCAGTTCAATAACCTCTCCATTCTGAATTCTGCTAGGAATATTAGGGAATGTATTGAAAAGATGGAGTTATTGAAGGAAAAAAAAATTCAGATGTGAGCTTCAGTAAGCTTTGCACCGTAGGAACCAAGTTACCCAAACTATTATATAATATTTCAGTAATTATTTACCGCTCTGATGCTGATCTTTCTGATCATAAAATAGGTCATTACGATAGCAATCGATGAGAAGAATTCAAAATTAATTGCAGAATTACAGTATTTGAGGGTTTCTCCAGAGTGCCTCTTTCTCTTACGCAATTTGGCTCAAAAACTAATCAGCCCATCGTCATTTCATAACAGGCTTAAGTTTCAAATTTGGTATTTTTCCATCAAGCCATTTGGATCTGTTAGGCAGCAGCACTATCCACTGCTCCACTGTTCCACCTTCACTCCTGATGTCTTCATCTCTTTAAGATGTCACCACCCATCTACCTTTCCTTCTTCAAAAGCTGTTTATTTTCACAGTGCACATACCCTCTCTCTAGTATCGTAGTGGGTAACAGCTACATAAAACACCAGTTCAATTATGAAATTTTAAATAATGCTAACTTTAAAACAAGCAACTTGTTGTAGACTATTCCTGTCTGATTAATAATTAATTACTGTATATTTTAAATTACTTTCAAGTTTCTGTTTTTTCACATTCATAATTTCTCAGACCACATTGTGACCAAGACACCTCTGACCTAAATGTTAAATGCACTTTCTCTTAATTTATGTCAATTCTCCTAAATACACGATTCACCGCATGATTGTACACTTTATAAAAGGTTAAAATATAATAAAAATAAGCAAATTAATTTAATAGAAAATTTACACCAAACTATTGAGGAGCAAAAATGATATGACAAACTTTTTCAAATGGCACGTTTAACTGAAAGTAAAATCTTCATTGTTGTTTTTTATGGTGTTTAGATATGAAACTAATCCTAGGTGTCCCCTTGTTTTAACATGAAATATTTCTCATTGACATAATATTGTGCAGTGGAAGAAGACATGCAAACAAAATGCACTTAAGGCAGCAAAACCGGATTAACAATAGTGCACCAAAAGAATAAAAGAAGGTAAAAAGGCCCTTCATTTCAAATGGAAAAAATGCGTAAATTACATTGAAAGTGCCCATGGCTTAGTACCAATGTGTAGACATAAGATTTTTTGAATAGGGTTTCTATTAAAAGCAAACTAAAGGTAATTACACAAAGGTACGTATTCTCTGACATAACACCAGTAAAATAGCATTCCACCTTTAATATTATTTACATGTTTCAAAATCTTGCATAATCAGAATTTGAGGCAATGTTTTTAAAACATCAGTTGCATACACTCAGCATTAAGACATTTTATTTAAAAAAAAAAGAAAAAAACAAATAATTTTGCACTACTTGCTGTATCTATAAGCTTGCTTCAACCAGCTATGTTCCAAAAGTGTGTAAAAACTTGACAAGCTGTGGTCAGATTTACAAGCAGCTCGTTTTGATAGAAATGAGAAAGGTTTTGGCACAATCAAGTTTAAGTCAAGAGGACTTTCCTGTATGTCACATGGGCAATAGAATTCTTACTTGTGACTGCCCACCAATTAAAAAAATATATATAATATATATATATTTTACAGGTCCTCCAGCCTGTGGTCTTCAGATCTGTGCAATGAACAACGTGAAGTTGAAAAAGGATCTGATAACCCATGGCTTAAGTGCTTTTACTTCATTCTTCTTTCTTTTAAGGAGATTAAATTGGCACTAACTTGAGTGTCAGAGTGTTTGTGTGGGGGCCCTGTGATCGACTGAAGCTTTTTCCAGGGCCGTGTCCTGCCTTGCAATGAGCCAAACACGAATCTGATCTGGATTAAGCAGTTTTGAGAGTTGTATTTTATGCTATGAAATTTGATTCATTCACTTATTTTTTTGATCCACCTAGGGTTTACTCCATGACCAATAAGTACAAAGCAACGACAAGCCCTGAATGAACACCAGTCCATCACAGAGCACCCATATGTGAACAACACGTGCCTGTTTCCTTGTGTGGAGGAGTAGAAGGTTTAATCCTAGGAATAAAGTGATTTGCTAACAGTAAAAGTCACCTACAGTGCACTGTTCATTCTTTTTTATTTTAATGGAATGGGGACAAAAAAAGCATTTTGAAGTTTTCCCACTTTTTATTCTACTGACGCACGCTGCTCTGTGTGTTATTGACACATAAACCAGTTGGCCTCCTGTTTAAGTCAGTTGATACAAAGCCATCAACCTGCCCTCCTCCAATTTCTCTTTCCTGCTTTATTTGTGAGTCCTTCTTAAGTTATCATAAAGTCTGCTTTCAATATTAGCACAACTGCAAGAAACTGAATTTGTCATATTTTCACGAAAATTCTATTTTTCAGCATTTCTTTCTTGTAATCACTTGTGAATTAATATGCTTTTGCTAAAATGCATATGCTCAGATTACATTATAGTATCTATTCTTTCATAAAGAGAACATCCCTTTAGTAGCACTTTAGATTATTTATTTAGAGACTCATCTTTTAAGTTGTGACCTATACTTAAGTCAAACATTTGCATTTAAAAAGTGATTTCCAACCATGCTCATGTTCCAACCATAATTTATTTACCACAGGCCGGCAATCAAGATCCCAGTTTGGTCTTGAACTGGTGTGCCTTTTGTGGGAAATTTGAACATTCTTTCTATGCTCTTAGGAGAAATTCCTTTTGTTTCCTTTCTGTAATGCAATGGCTGGCTTCTCTATAGACATCTGGCTATAATTTGTTTCAGACCTGCTGCTTGTTTTATGTTCAGTGCTACCTGGAGAGGCCTACATTAGCTCCCTATGATCCTAACTGGAAAAAAAAGCAGATATAAGAAATGGGTTATGGTTTTCTGTTTTCCTTTTCTGTTGTACACCTGACAAAGGCTATAAAGTCGAAACAATGTGTCTTTAACCTAATTTTTTCAGTGTGGAAATAACCTTTATTCTGTTTTTTTCCTCTTCAAAAATCATAAGTCTCTCATCTCATTTTCTTAATAAAATTGCTGGATCCATTTTGAGACCCACACTTGTATTTTTCCAGCAGCAAAATGAATTACTTACTTCTTATATTTTTAACTTTAACTTTAGTGTAAATATTAATTAAGTGTAAAATGGCACTATTTATATTCTAAGAAGTACCCATATTTAGAATCCAATTCTTCTGATTAGAATGAAAGATAAAGAAAGAAAACATCCCAGGACAAGAATGAGCATAAGGGAGTCAAACCATCATAGGGCATGCTTAATCATACCTGACTAACTAAAGTTAACCTGCACCTTCTCTGGATGTGGCAAGAAACAGAATTAGCCCAGAAGAAAATCCAGACAGAATCAGGGAGACTGCACAGCCATCGCTGGGCCACAGTATCGCATTTTCAGAGTCCCCTTTTCCTGCACAGAGTTAAGGTGTTATGCCTAGGCTAATCCAAAAGTTTACATTTTTAGAATAAATGGGCTGTAAAATGATGACTGTTTTTTGGGGTAAAACAAGGATCCAGTAATCTTTTAACTGCTAGTGGTGAAAATATGGAAATGAAAAAACTTGAATGCCAAAACCCAAAACCAAAACATAAAACTGAAGACACTACCTTGCAGCATACAAAAAGATTAAGAAAACCTGGACTTACAGTGAGAGTCATTTTAAAATCAGGAACTCATTGGTATTTCACAAATCTGTCTATTCATGTTTGTTTACTGTAAGGAGCCCATTACAGGTCTAAATAAATAAAGGTTCTTATTGGAATGTTCATGTGGATGGGTCTTTTCAGAAACAAAATGGTTCCTCTATGGCATTGCTCTGAAGAATTATTTATTAATTTTTAAGAGTCATAGTGGAAACAAACTTTGGACAAGAACACAGTTTATTAAAATGAATGCTAATTACCACATGACTGTAGGACAAAACCACATGAGTGCAAGGGGATTATGTAAACCTCATACAGAAATTGCCCATCTGCAAACTAAATTAATTTTTTTGACTGATTGTTAATTGAATATTTAGCACACAACAAATTAAACCATGAACAAAACAGTGCAGTACAGGTAGAAGAATTACCTCCATTACGCACCCATCACTATCCATCTTACCCATCATGAGTAAGAGTATAAGGCACTGCGTGGTTAAGCTGCAATCAAAGCACCGCCCTAACCACAACACCGCTACCAAGAAATTACAAACACTCCAAAGGCAAAGCAGAAGAACTGATTCTATTCTAAGCATCTCAGACCAAATCACCCCATGTGTCTCTTTGAGGTACCTGAAGTAGGGCATGACACTCAAAAGATATATCAGGAGCCTTCCAAGTAGAAATCTGACATCTTGTGTTCTACTCCATCATTGTGCCAAACAGCTAATAGCTCACAGTCAGGTACAGATATTAACTTTAGACTTCAGTCATGCCTTCTTTGCTTCTGTCAGTATGAGTTTCAAAGGAAATGATCATATCATTTTAAGAAATAAGATTCCAATACACCTTTTATGCTTGCTAACAAAACCAGAAAGTTAATTATGAAAACAGAGTCACATAACACATGTTAACCCAGCCACAGGGGATGCACAAACCAGTGTGTTTCTTCATGCTGGTCCCAAGCCCGGATAAATGGGGAGGGTTACGTCAGGAAGGGCATCTGGTGTAAAATTTTGCCAAATCAATATACTGACAATAATACAAATTTCCATATCGGATCGGTCGAGTCCCAGGTTAACAATGACCGCCACCAGTACTGTTAGCCAAAAGGGTGCTGGCGGAAATTGGGCTACTGTTGGTTGAAGAAGAAGAAGGAGAAGAAGAGGGGGGAGACATGTCCGGAAGCAGGAGGAGAGGAAGAAAGTAAAGAGAGTGGAACTGAGGGTAGGAACTTTGAATGTGGGCAGTATGACTGGTAAGGGGAGAGAGTTAGCAGATATGATGGAGAGAAGGAAGGTTGATATATTGTGCGTGCAAGAGACTAAATGGAAGGGGAGTAAGGCCAGGTGGATTAGAGGTGGATTCAAATTGTTCATGGTGTAGATGGGAGGAGAAATGGGGTAGGAGTTATTCTGAAGGAGCAGTATGTCAAATGTGTTTTGGAGGTGAAAAGAGTGTTAGGCAGAGCAATGATTATGAAGCTGGAAATTGGAGGTGTGATGGTGAATGTTGTTAGTGCATATGCACCGCAAGTTGGGTGTGCAATGGGTGAGAAAGAAGATTTTTGGAGTGAGTTGGATGAAGTGATGAACAGTGTACCCAAGGGACAGAAAGTGGTGATTGGAGTGGATTTCAATGGGCATGTTGGTGAAGGAAACAGTGGAGACGAGGAGGTGATGGGTAGGTATGGTGTCAAGGAGAGGAATGAAGAAGGTCAGAGGATAGTGGATTTTGCCAAAAGGATGGACATGGCTGTGGTGAATACATATTTTAAGTAGAGGGAGGAACATAGGGTTATGTACAAGAGTGGAGGGAGATGCACACAGGTAGGTTACATCCTATACAGAAGAGTTGATCTGAAGGAGATTGAAGACTGCAAAGTGGTGGCAGGGGAAAGTGTAGTTAAGCAGCATAGGATGGTGGTATGTAGGATGACGTTGGAGATCAAGAAGAAGAAGAGAGTGAGGGCTGAGCCAAGGATCAAATGGTGGAAGTTGATAAAGGAAGACTACAAGGTTAAGTTTAGGGAGGAGGTGAGACAGGCACTGGGTGGCAGTGAAGAGTTACCAGACAGCTGGGAAACTACAACAGATGTAGTAAGGGTGACAGCAAGAAGGGTGATTGGCGTGACATCTGGAAAGTGGAAGGAGGAAAAGGAATTCTGGTGGTGGAATGAGGAAATACAGGAGAGTATACAGAGGAAGAGGATAGCAAAGTAGAATTGGGATAGTCAGAGAGATGTGGAAAGTAGACAAGAGTACAAGGAGATAGGGTGCAAGGTGAAGAGAGAGGTGGCGAAGACTTAAGAAAAGGCGTATAATGAGTTGTATGAGAGGTTGGACACTAAGGAGGGAGAAAAGGACCTGTACCAATTGGCTAAACAGAGGGACCGAGCTGGGAAAGATGTGCAGCAGGTTAGGGTAATAAAGGATATAGATGGAAACATACTCACAAGTGAGGAGAGTGAGTTGAGCAGATGGAAAGAGTACTTTGAGAGGCTGATGAATGAAGAGAACGAGAGAGAGAAGAGGATGGATGATGTGGACATAGTTAATCAGGAGGAAGTAAGGACAGATACGAAGAAGATGAAAAATGGAAAGGCGGTTGGTCCAGATGACATACCTATGGAAGCATGGAGGTGTTTAGGAGAGATGGCAGTGGAGTTTTTAACCAGATTGTTTAATGGAGTCTTGGAAAGTGAGAGGATGCCTGAGGAGTGGCGAAGAAGTGTACTGGTGCCGATATTTAAGAATAAGGGGGATGTGCAGGACTGCAGTAACTACAATGGAATAAAATTGATGAGCCACAGCATGAAGTTATGGGAAAGAGTAGTGGAAGCTAGGTTAAGAAGTGAGGTGATGATTAGTGAGCAGCAGTATGGGTTCATGCCAAGAAAGAGCACCACAGATACAATGTTTGTTCTGAGGATGTTGATGGAGAAGTTTAGAGAAGGCCAGAAGGAGTTGCATTGTGTCTTTGTGGACCTGGAGAAAACATATGAGAGGGTACCTCGAGAGGAGCTGTGGTATTGTATGAGGAAGTCTGGAGTGGCACAGAAGTACGTAAGAGTTGTACAGGATATGTACGAGGGAAGTGTGACAGTGGTGAGGTCTGCGGTAGTAGTGACGGATGCATTCAACGTGGAGGTGGGATTACATCAGGGATCAACTCTGAGCCCTTTCTTATTTGCAATGGTGATGGACAGGTTGACATTAGATTAGACAGGAGTCCCCGTGGACTATGATGTTTGCTGATAACATTGTCACCTGTAGCGATAGTAGGGAGCAGGTTGAGGAGACCCTGGAGAGATGGAGATATGCTCTAGAGAGGAGAGGAATGAAGGTCAGTAGGAACAAGGCAGAATACATGTGTGTAAATGAGAGGGATGTCAGTGGAATGGTGAGGATGCAGGGAGTACAGTTGGCGAAGTTGGATGAGTTTAAATACTTGGAATCAACAGTACAGAGTAATGGGGATTGTGGAAGAGAGGTGAAAAAGAGAGTGCAGGCAGGGTGGAATGGGTGGAGAAGAGTGTCAGGAGTAATTTGTGACAGACGGGTATCAGCAAGAGTGAAAGGGAAGGTCTACAGGACGGTAGTGAGACCAGCTATGCTATATGGGTTGGAAACAGTGGCACTGACCAGAAAGCAGGAGACAGCGCTGGAGGTGGCAGAGTTAAAAATGCTAAGATTTGCACTGGGTGTGACGAGGATGGATAGGATTAGAAATGAGTACATTAGAGGGTCAACTCAAGTTGGACGGTTGAGAGACAAAATCAGAGAGGTGAGATTGCGTTGGTTTGGACATGTGCAGAGGAGAGATGCTGGGTATACTGGGAGAAGGATGCTAAGAATAGAGCTGCCAGGGAAGAGGAAAAGAGGAAGGCCTAAGAGAAGGTTTATGGATGTGATGAGAAGGGACGTGCAGGTGATGGGTGTAACAGAACAAGATGCAGAGGACAGAAAGATATGGAAGAAGATGATCCGCTGTGGCAACCCCTAACGGGAGCAGCCGAAAGAAGAAGAAGAAGAAGGTCATATAACACACGTTAATACTCTTCAAGTACAATTTGGTATTGTAGTTGATTTACAGCAACACTGCAGTTCAAAACAAACCCCGAGAAGAAATAAAGAAGCTGAAGGACAGACAGGTTATCAGATAAAATTCTAACAACATGAACAACACTTGATGCAATCTTGGCTTATGGAGCTTTTTATAGCTTATTGGCTAATATTTAGAAATTTAACATTGATGCAACGATCATTTCATTGTTGTACTTCTTCACTTATAAAATAGGTTTCATTAAAAATAAAAAGTAAATTTGTCTTCAAGATCATTCTTCTTTTTAAAAAAGGAGGTTTCTAGTCCTGGTCTGGTATGCTGCAGCGAATGCATGTGTACAGTGTGGAATGAGAGACCCAGACACGGGCAGGCAGACATGTTACAAGCCATCACCACACGTTTATTTACAATAATACTATTTACAAGTCAATAAGTGCACCTTACTCCAATTCCCCACAGTCCCAAAGTCCAGGCTTCCTTCAGCCTCCTCTCTTCTCTTCCACACATTATACAATGGGCCTCTCTTCGCCCACCTCCTTCTCCGACCTTGTCCGCCTCCTCACCCGACTCCAGCCTTGATTGTCAGGAGGCGGACCTTTAAATAGGCAGCTGATTGCCGACCACACCCAGCTACCTGTGACAACAGTCTAACCAAGTTCTGAATTACAAATGATGTCTTCTATTACACTTTTCAGTAAGCCTCCTCATAAATTCCTACCATTTGACATTTGTCTTGTTTGGGAAACTCAACATAATATATATTGGAAAAGAACCTGTATTTAACTCAAGTTTTTCATTCATTCATTTATCTATCCATTTTAAAATGTGTTTTAGGGACACTGGAGCCTATCTGGGCAGTGTCAGGGGAAAAGCAGGAACTAGCCATAGATGGGGTGTTAGGTCAGCATAGGACTAACTGTCGCATTCAGGCTCACTTTAAAGTCACCAAACGACCAAGCACTAGTGAAACGGCTCATGTGAAACAGAATTCACAGTGAAGCTCTCTGTTTAGCTGAGCATAAAAATTAACAAAATAAATGGAGCTTCACTTCCAGTGAGGTTTGTGTCTTTGACACAAGAAGAACAGTGTTTATTTCCTGTCTGTAAGCATTTTCATGTATTAATTCTGCATGTATCTGCCTGTCATTTAGTGTTTATTTAAAGATCACTAGTGAAAAAAAAAACACCATTCCCTGTCATGTGCAGACACTTTGTTAATAGTTATAATCCGATTATGACAACAATCTTACCGATTCCAATCCTAAAGATGCAACAAAGACAGAAATAAAACTGGAAGCTCCATGACGCTTGTAGCATGTAAACCTTAATCTGCAGTAAACACGGGAAGGAGGGCTTTCAATGTAGCAGTGAATTTTACTGTGGAGAAAGTCCAGTAATGAGCACAATTGTCTATCTATTATAAAAAGAAATCCTGTCCTAGAAAGCAAAAAGCAAGTCTACGATACGTGATCTTCTCGGGAGACATTTTAAAGACCCGCGAGACCAAAGACACACCCTACTTACAATCTATCAAATAGGACAATAGGCAGCAAAACATTCAGTCTTGTGAAGGATTTGAGCACACACAGATCCAGGGCTCTCAGCGCATATAAAGCGTATAAGGACAATACGTTATAAATTAAATGTCGACATATAAGCGAAGAAGAAAGCAGCGCAGAGAAAAGAGACTCAAATGCGTTGGACAGAAAAAAGAGCAAAAAAGAATAATCGAGGTGCAAATCCAGAAAATAAGGAAAGTAATTATCAGCTCGGAACAAGTGGAATTGAAAAAAAAGCACGTCCAATCCGATTAAATGACAGTGATTAAAAGACAAAGTAGAACTTCATAAAGACGTTTACAAACGTTGGCGCTATACACATGCAGAGCAGGTTAGAGATTATGAAACCAGGGAAATTAGAAAGGCTCCAAAAAAAAAAAAACGTTGGTGCTATACACATGTGGAGAAAGTTAAAGGATATGAAAGTAGGAAAATTAGAAAATATAAAAAAGTAAAGATCGCAGTAGCGCAAACAAACAAACTGCCTCATTTTACTATGCACCAGTCTAACTTTCGTTTTGCACAATAATTACTACACTATTGCACCTTAACACTTAATTCTACTTTATTCACATAATTTTACTTATTTATTATGTTCTACTGTACTGTTATCTTTCAATCTATGACTTTTTGTTAATCTAACTGATATTCTTCTAACTTTGCACAGTTTTTGATAAGCAGATCAGGATGCATTTCACTGCATGTTGTCCTGTATAACTATGCATGTGACAAATAAAGAATCTTGAGAATTTCAAAAACGGAGTTTACCGCACATGCATTTATTGGTTACTTTGTTAGTGTATATATATTTATCTGTCTGCTTATTTAAAAATCTACATTTACCCCAGGAGTCAAAAACGTTCTGTCTAGCACTTGTACAAAAACCTAGACAAAAGCTGGGGTATCACCTTGGTAACCCCATGTACTTTTGGAACTGTGAGAGGAAAATAGCATGACTTTACAGACAGGAGTCCAATGCAGCTCTACTTATTTTTTTACTTTGTAAAAAAATTATTAACTGCCGATGATGTAGATCGTTTTGTCTGTGATGAAATTTCAAACAGAGAAACCTATCCTGACCTCATTAAAACATTCAGCATATTGGGACTCGCAAGATTACAAATATTGTTTATACAGAAGTTATGAAATAAAAGTGAAACTAATGAAATAGTAACAATTCAAAGAAAAAAAAATCTTAAAAGTGTGTATCCGGAAAACCAATCACGGGGGTTGGCAAACGAAGCGAGCAGGGGGCGAAGCCCCCTAGTATATTTTAAATTGTCTTCATGTGGATAATATGAGACAGATTTTTAAGTGAAAGCACTACACTCCTTCACAGCGACGTGAATAAGAGGCCTTCAACGTCATTTATTTTATTGAAGTGCAGGCAATTAACTGCATTACCAGCATTACGCCATTGTGGAAAAAAGCAGAATTAAATACAAAAGTGTGAATGAACCTTTGGGGAGCAATATTCCTTGTTTTCCACTCTAATAAAACCCCTTTAAAACCCACCAAAAATTCTTTTCAGTGTGTTTACATTTTGCAATCGCAAAATTGCCAGCAAAATTAATTTTTGTGCCAGTTTCACAAAACTGTATGTGGATAGAAACTTGTCACGCAAGTCTTTGGGCTATGGGAGAAAAACAGCACTGTTTCCACTTGCTTTTTCATTGATGATGTTTGTCAAGATTTTATTAAAAGAGTTACATAATGATAAGAACACAAACAGGTGAAAATACTACCAGAGTAGGGGATTAGTTTTGAACTATATCATTATTTGCAAAGTGAGTTACCTGCTGATTAAGAAAAAAACAAACAATGAAAAACCTACAATTCTTAACAAAAAAGATAATTAAAATGAAGACAAAGAGAAGTTACAGAAACGTAATTGAAATAAGTAAAGTATAACATAAATGGTGACATTAAAATGATTTAATCAAAAGTGATCTTCAAGACAGCACACTATAACAAGTAATATAAGAAATTCAACTGTTTTTCAACAAATACTTACCATAAAGGACATTCAGTCATCAGGGTATCAGAGTCATGTTCTGTCTCTGTCTGTATTTATATTGTATGCCAGTAATCTGAGACAAAAAGCCATCATCATTGCTTTATTAACACGTGTCCAGATGACACCATGGTGATTAGGGGAATTTCTTTGGAATTAGATTGGCATTTACTAATATCACGTGGATAGATTTTTGTAGTGTCTTTTTGTATCTTTTTCAGAAACTACAAAAAATAATGAAATTACTATCGGCCATAAAGATTTGCAGATCCACCTGTTTGTAAGTTTGTCATCAATAATTAAATTGAAATTATTTTGCGAGCACTGAGGAAAACCATAAATGACATACAAAGGTTAGAAAATGTAAAGAGAACTGAAAAGGTCTAGTAAGTCATACATTCATAAAAATATGTAATATTAATTATTATTATCATTTACTACCTTTAATACAGTATACGTACACATCTTATATATAAACGTCTACGCGTGCAAGTGTGTGTGTCTGTCTGGCCTGGAAGTGAGATGTGGAGTTGGGCTATGGGCTCCACCTCGGAGGATATGCAAGCGAGGCCAGTACGTCGGCAGAATGAAACATCCGAAGAGAGAGTCACTCGCTTATCCGCTATTACAGAAGCATGGCAAGCACATCGGCAAAACTGTACCCCTTTTACTTTTCCTCCTGCCACTGATACACAAGCAAGGCGAGCACATCGGCAAAACGAAACCTCCAAAGAAAGACAGTTGCTTAGCCATTAATGCACAAATGATGCAAGCATGTCAGCAAAATGAATCCTCCTAGGAGAGAGATGCCCAGAGTAGTTCCTTTCAGTTACCCGATATCTCTACATTTCAATTTTTTTTCTGATGATTTCAACAGTTACTAGGACCCCGTGCTTTTACAGCATGGGCTTACACAGCTAGTTTATTGTAATAAGTTCCATCCATCCATCCATCCATGTTCCAACCCGCTGAATCCGAACACAGGGTCACGGGGGTCTGCTGGAGCCAATCCCAGCCAACACAGGGCACATGGCAGGAACCAATCCTGGGCAGGGTGCCAACCCACCGCAGTGTAATAAGTTACATTTTGTAAAAAATTATAGTTCACTAAAACACCTCAGAACTATGCACTTTGTCTTGGGGACGCTACATATCTTTGTCCCTGCAGCAAGCCTCATATACGTGATGTGCTTGCACAGTGATCGGTCTATCTCATGTTTCTCACAATTTTTTGCAACTTGTTTAGTGCAATAAACTTAGAATATTAACATGGTTCCAAAACTTGGAGCTTCCTGTAGTTCTGAAAGTGCTGACAAGAGACAGAAGAAAGTGATGACCCTACAAGAAAAGTTTGTATTATTGGATATGTTTCATTCACTCAAGTCAGCTGCTGTGGTTGCACGCCAGTAAGATATGTCAAGAAAAAAGTGCAGGAAATCATTGAAGGCATTGCAGCAGCAACTCCTTCAGGGATAAGAGGCTATTGAAGTTTTTTCAGTTTACAGGTAGGTCTAGGTATACAGCAAACTTGAGTTTTGCATTTTACTGTTATCAATACACAGTATTGTGTAATACTGTAATCATTCTATACGTGTATTGCCCCCCTCCCTCTGTGTGTGCGTATCTAAGAACTTGCATCCATAGAAATTTCAATTGGAATTAAACACAAATATCATCTATTGTAAAGGCAACCCATGCTCACTTTTCCTCTGTAAACTCTATTCAAAGGGCCAGGAACCTCCTGCTGTCTTTTTAATGATCCAGCCTGTCATCACTTTTAGCTCCATTGCCTGGTTTAGTGGCCACCGAACCCAAATTTAAAGAATCTCCAAGCAGGCTACCAGACCAGCAGCCAATATTATTGGGATTGATACTGATGACCTATGTTTGTATCTGTGTGTGTGTGTGTGTGTGTCAGAGGGTGATGATAAAGAAACTGGGGATCATTCCAGCTGGTGACAACCACTCATTACGTGCAGCACATGCCTTCAGTTCGTCAGCGAGGTTGGACTCCTTAAAGACACGCACAAACCACTTCAGGAAATGCCTTCCTCCCTAGTGGCATTTTGGCTTTTTAACAACAAAAATCAGAGGTAGCAAATGATTAAGTGTATATAGAAAGAGTCTTTATAAGTGTGGTGTGTATTTCTATGCAAATTATTTGTCACTTGTTAGTGACAGTTTTTAAATGATGTAAATATTTCTTGATTTTGAAAAACTGTCTTTATATGTTTTATATTCTTGTCTATGTGCATACAACTGTTTAAAATGTGACTAAACAATAAATCTTCAATTTTAAAATCTTTGTGTCTCAGCCATTACTACCAAACTCCTTAGGTGGTCTGGAGAAGTGGTCCACACTAAAACATTAAAACTCTAAATGCCAAGCCCTTCTTGGAGAACAAGTCCTACCCCAGAAGTTAAGGATAAAGCAATAGAACAAAGTCCATGATTTAAAAATAAAAGGAGCATAAAAAGCCCAAAATACAGAGTGTGTTCAAATGAACAAAATAAGAACCCCCTTCAAAAGTGAGTTGAATGTAAGATGTTTTTAAAAACCAAAACGAATGAAACATATTAGTCTTTTCCTATTGTCAAAGATACATTGGAAATTAATAAAAGTAACTGAGTAATTACCTCATGTTAATGTTGCCATTTTATCCTTATATTAAGGGCTGATGCCACATTTTAGTGCATCCATTGAGCCCCCGCAGGAGAATCTAAAGTACCATAACATTGTAAACCCATGGAACCATTCACAAACAAATAAAATCATATAAAACTAATAATTGCAATTAAATTAAAACTAATGGCAGAAATCTTTAATCCACACTATCCACTGGACACAAGCAAACATTCAAACAAGTAGAGTAAAAATCTCCACACCCGATGGTCCTCCCTTAAGCAGGAAACTGCCAAAGGATTTCAGGCAATAATTATGGCAATCAGCTCTGCACACACAGAAGGCCACTGGTAGTGTCAGACAGTAGTTATTGCCTTAGCTGGTTATACTTTGTAGTTATAAAAAATAAGTTTAATGTAACCTGTTATTGTCTGTCAGTGCCTGTGGAAATGTTTAGCTCTCATTGGTCCAAGTAAATCATATTGTAGGACTTGATACTGTTTAGAGGCCAATCACATTACAAAGGAAATGGCCATGCTTGATTTGGAATGTTGTGTGAAATATAAAAAAATAGTGGTCACCTTTGAAAAGACGTTCCTTATTACTAAAAAATTAAGCAGTAATCTATAACAGTATTTGGACACAGCTTTTTTTATTTCAGTAGCAACTGCTTAGTAAAGTATATTATGTAGTGCTTCTCTGGTAAGCTGTAATATACGCTGGCACTCAGAATTATTCAACCCCCATTGCAAATTAGGTTTACTGTCAAAATTTACAAACTTTCAGCTGTTAGCAATAAACATATCAAGCAAGAACAATTTAAATATCTAATATTAGGTAGATAGATAGATAGATAGATAGATAGATAGATAGATAGATAGATAGATAGATAGATAGATAGATAGATAGATAGATAGATAGATAGATAGATAGATAGATAGATAGATAGATAGATAGATAGATAGAAGTGGTTTCTCCACATCCATCCATCCATCTTCCAACCCGCTGAATCCGAACACAGGGTCACGGGGGTCTGCTGGAGCCACTCCCAGCCAACACAGGGCACAAGGCAGGAACCAATCCCGGGCAGGGTGCCAACCCACCGCAGTGGTTTCTCCACATTCAACACAAAATGTCACTTTTAATGAGTACTGCAGTCTCAAAATTATTCAATCCCTTCATGAATAACATCTTTAGTACTTAGTAGAGCGCCCTTTGCTGTTATGACCAGCTACAAATGTGATGCATAGCCAGGCACCAGCTTCTGGTCTTGTTCCTCAGGAATCTTACCCAATTCCTCAGGGGCAAAGGCCTTCAGCACACTAATATTCTTGGGTTTACATGCTGTAAGTGCCTTCTTCAAAACCCACTGGAGATTTTCTATGGGGGTCAACTCTAATCATCCAGCACTTTTTCTGAAACCAAGCCTTGGTGCACTTTGAGATATCCTTGGGTTTGTTGTCCTGTTGGAAGGTACAGTGACACCCAAGCTTCAGCTTCCTCAAAGATGGCTTGATGTTTTTTCTCCTAGGATTTCTTGATACTTGATTGAATTCATCTTGCTGCCCACATGCATATGCTTCATTCTTCCTACTTCAGACATACAGCTGATCCATAGACCCGAAAAGTTCCAGTTTTGTTTCATCGCTCTACCAAACAGAAACCCAATACTTCTGTGGCTTATTAATATGGTTTTGAGCATATTGGAGACAACATTTCTTGTGCTTTTGGGTCAGTAGTGGTGTACGTCTTGGTGTTTGGGCATGGAGACCTTAAGCATTTAGTATGCCCCTTATTGTGAAAACTGAAACCTCAGTGCTTGCTGCCACCAAGTCTTGCTGCAGGTTTTCTGCAGTTACTCGAGGGTTTTTGGCCACCTGCCACCTCATACATCTGGTGGCACCTGTTGATGATAGCTTCCTCCTTTCTGCCACATCCAGGTAGTGTTGCCATTGTTCCTTTAACTTTGATCTTGCGAATTGTGCTTCCAGCAGTAATCTCTAGGAACATTCAGTACCTTTGATATATTTTGTATCCTTTTCTTTATTTGTGCAAGGCAATGATCTCTTCTCTTTACTTCTTGGACAATTCTCTTGACTTACCCATATTTCTAACATGCAATCAAACTTCACTGTGAACACACTTAATTAGTTGCATCAGGTGAGCTTGAGACAAGGCCTGAATTGCAAAGGTGTGCTCTTATGGGGGTTGAATAATTTCGAGACTGCAGTAGGCATTAAAAGTGGCATTTGGTGTAAATGTGAAGAAACTACTTGTCATATTAGGTGTGTTCAGCTATTTAAATTGTTCTTGTTTGATTTCTTTATTGTAAACAGCTAAAAGTTTGTACATTTTGCCAATAAACATAATTTACAGTGGGGGTGTTGAATAATTTTGAGAGCAACTGTAAGTGAAAAATTGGTTGATAAAATTATGCTGGCGTTATAAGGGGGGTAAGACAGTAGCACTGATTTGATCCCAAATGTGATGCATGTATTCTTTGTGTTTTCAATGGGATTAGTTTTCTTCTGCAATTCAAAGATTCTCCATTACAACAGGTATACTGATTATTCAAAAGAGGGTAAGTGCCTTGCAAGAAGTTATCATCCTGTCTGCTGTTAATTCCTATCCTACTGCAGCTATGGAGTACTTCAGATCTCCATCACGAAACTGTGGATAGATCAAATCAAGCTTCTAACAGTATAGACACAGCGACTGCCATTCGACTCAGCTGAACAAAGCTGTTTTTATCCAGCTCCATTTACAAGGCTACTGTACTATTTATGTTTTCCTTCTGTGACATTTAATATATTATTGATTCTACTTTCTCTTCATTAAATTACAAAATGCAAAAGAGCCTTCTTTAGTATAATGACAAGGAACTTGTCTTTCCTAATACCACATAAATCATTTCACGTGTCACATTCATTGAAACTGCCGTGCTGTGAACAAAAAAAAGATACTGACCTTTGCTATAATTATCTTAAAGTTCCAGTGACAAAACAATTATACAATATATGATATATTTACATGAAAATATCATCCACTGGTTATAAGAGAGAATATTAAAGTAAAAGGTGTGAGCTACATTGCACCTGCAATATCTTCAAAAACTTGAGACACCATAAATCTTTTTAATCGCCATGCCTCTGTATTACATTAGCTTTATTATTGTTGTCATTTGACTTTTAAAAGAAAATCTGGGTGTAATCACAAAGATAATAATAATTAATAATTCATTACATTTATATAACGCTTTTCTCAGTACTCAAAGCGCTATCCACACAGGGAGGAACCGAACCCACAATCTCCTTACTGCAAAGCAGCAGCACTACCACTGCGCCACCTGTGAGGACTTTCTCTCTCTCTCTAAACGCGATACTCCAAATACAATCACAATGATGCTTATTATTTATTAAATATAGGTATTGTTTGATTAATGTCAAATTTATAGAAAATAAATACACTAAACATATTCTAAAGACATGAATATTATTTTTAAAACAATTATTGCACTGTGGTCATCAATTTAAATATAACCTGACCTCTATTCAAAAGGATACAAGAGGCTGAACTTGTTTAAGTTCATATATTAAAGTTCATTCACTTCTGGTCTCAATACCAGGCAGCCGAATCTTTGCCCCAACTTCAGTGCTGTTCTGGTTAAGTGGTGTCTTTATAACTAGTGATGATTAAACATCACAGTTTTGTTTCACATACAGTTTCACAAAATATCTACTAAAATTTGTTTGCATGTGATTTTGCAATTGCCAACTCACTAAAATTAATTTTTTTTGTTTTTTTTTAATGTATTTTGGGGTGAAAATCAAGGATTATTACTCCCTAAGAAGTATTCCCAAATGGAAACCACTGCCTCCTTCCTCAGCCACCCTCCAATGCCATCTCCATTTTCTACACACTTCCTTTTACTTTATGAATTACCTACTAGACACCACAAGTTCTGCCTCATACACCACTGATTTGGGGTCAGATATAAAACTATTTGCATTCACTGTACCCAGCTCTGTAAGCCCATGCAAGCCAGGATCCTTCTAGCGTCTCACAAGTGGTCACAGGCCTTGGCGATTGGATTTTAGCAATGGAGAAGTGCCTTCAAAGTACTTGCCGGTAAGGGCTCTCTAACTGCTATCCCCTTACCATTCACTGCACCTGAACAAATTTTGTCATGAGTTTGCACATAGAGAAACAAGTTACAGATAAGATGAAAATATGTACTTAAATGACATCAACTTTGCTTGTAGGGAAACATGACATCAATGTAATTTGATAATCAGTAAAGAAATAGATTCATTGGTATTAACTGCCTTTAGCAGTATAAAATGGAAGTTGTCACATTTGTCCTAACTCTTTTAATTTTTTTGGCTGATTTTGTTTGGCTGCACCCTTTTGATGATGGTAATGCTCCATTAGTGTTTACAGTAGGTGTTCTTGGAGCCTACTCTCATTTTCTCATTCTGGTATTTTTCCTTTGCTTCAATCCCTTGCATCTCCAGCTGTTTTTTTATTTCTTTACTAATTTTGAGACTGACATCTCCCATTCTGGCTTAGTGATTAAAAATACCACCTCACAGCTTCAGAGTCCTGGGTTCAAATCCTGTGTGCACTTGTTCACCATGTGTGGATTGTTTCCTCTGGGTACTCTGATTTTCTGTCTACAACTCATAAATGGCCATTTTAGGTTCAGTGGCAGCTCTAAACTGGCCTGATACCTGTATGTGTGTGAGTGTGCGATGGACTAGCTCTTCATCCAGAGTTGGTCCCCACCGTGTGTGTAGTGCTGTCAGGATAAGCATTAGCCACTCTCAGCCTTGAAGTTTTATTAAACAGGTGGATGGATAAACGATTTAACAATAAAAATACTAAAACTGGATTTTCCAGATGTCCAGTCAACAAGAAAATGAAACCATAAACGCCAGACTCAGAGAAAAGAAAAGCCAAACAATTTTGATAATGAGGAAATCAAGAAAAAAAATATTCTATTGCAGAAGCAAAAATATCCTGTCATTTAGCTCTCTAATAATCATAATAAGATAAATTGGACTGGACTGCCAATACTGATTCTCTGTGCAAGAAAGGACAGAGCCGCCTGTACTTCCTTAGAAGACTGGCATCCTTCAACATCTGCAGTAAGATGCTGCAGATGTTCTATCAGATGGTTGTGGCGAGTGCCCTCTTCTACGCAGTGGTGTGCTGGGGAGGCAGCATTAAGAAGAAGGATGCCTCACGCCTGGACAAACTGGTGAGGAAGGCAGGCTCTATTGTTGGCATAGAGCTGGACGGTTTGACATCCGTAGCAGAGCAACGGGCACTCAGCAGGCTCCTATCAATTATGGAGAATCCACTACATCCATTAAACAGTGTCATCTCCAGACAGAGGAGCAGTTTCAGTGACAGACTGCTGTCACTGTCCTGCTCCACTGACAGACTGAGAAGATCATTCCTCCCCCAAACTATGCGACTCTTCAATTCCACCAGAGGGGGTAAACGTTGAACATTATTCAAGTTATTGTCTGTTTTTTACCTGCATTTTTTATTACTCTTTAATTTAATATTTTTTGCTGCTGGAGTATGTGAATTTCCCCCTGGGATTAATAAAGTATCTATCTATCTATCTATCTATCTATCTATCTATCTATCTATCTATCTATCTATCTATCTATCTATCTATCTATCTATCTATCTATCTATTATATTATATTATATTATATTATATTATATTATATTATATTATATTATATTATATTATATTATATTTTAGCATATGGTTGGCTGCCTCTCCCAATTTGTTTTAGCCCCTACTGCACCTTGATGTGCTTGCGATCATTTGTGAATCAGAACTGTGACACCAGTGGTTTGCAGGAAGCAATGACTGCAGTTTAACTAAATTAGAAAAATACAAGCAAGTGTGAATGGGGACCATGCCATTATAGTTATGTTGGACATGGACTTGGGTTCAATTAGGCATATTATTAATAGAAGAGCAGCAGAAAAGAGTAAACACTTCTTGTAGGGGTTAAATATGAGGAATGCCAAAATCGTTCACCAGGGGCCTCATGTATTACACACAAAAATGTTGCGTACTCCCGTTTCCACGCTCAAATCGGGATGTATAAAACCTAAACTTGGCGTAAAGCCACAGCGGATCATCTTTTTCCATATTACTCTCAATGCACCACTCGGAGTATTTATATCACTGTATCTTAGTGTGGAATCACAGCTCTACAGCAGCTGATCGTAAAGAGAATTATTGGTATACAGCATCTAGCACATGCTGCCTTAGCCATGCTGCCTATTTGAACTGCTCTCATACAACAAACGCTTCAGAGCCTTTCCTGTACGGACCTTGCAGTTCAGAAAGAGTTTCATCCCAAGAACTATAAACGCACTCAATCAGTCCATCAAGTGCTCCTTGTAGAACTGTTTGTACCTATAAGTACAATTACCTCACTGTAAACTTGAGATACAGTTATAATATTGCACAACCTGAGCCACTTTATATTTTACATATTTACATATGATGACAATATCATTTTTAAGATGAAATGCAGCAAAATAAGTTTTATTATATTATACAGATAAAACTTTAACTTCATTTAAATAATATGTATTATTAATAATTAAACATGTAAATACACAGTGTTACAGCGCTAGCAAGGAGCTGGTGCCCTGTTCAGGGATTGTTCCTGCCTTGTGCTGTATTTTTGCTGGGGCTGGCACGACACTGGAAGGATAGATGGATAGAATAATTAAACATGTACTACGAAGATATTTCAATGTCCTTAAAAGTTTTGAAGAATCTGCGTTCTCAGCTTACAGATGGCTTCACATCTATTACAGAGCTGATTGTGTGGTGATTGGGAATTTGGAGAAAGAAAAGGAAGGACAGGAATTGGGGGTTAGTACATTTGAAAGAGACAGTACTGCTGCAATAAATTATTTCATCGAAGGTCGTGCACGGCGAAGCAAGCATCTTGCGGGGGGACAGGAACAATCTCCACCGTGTTCCCTTGTTTAATATATGCTTTAATTCCTATCATCATGAAAATTATATCAAGTATACATCTCAGTATTTAAATTACAGAGAGTTATAATATCACGAATGTAATGGATTCTGTGTCCAGTCGAAGGAAGAAAAAGCCCGTTTAAGAAGCACTTAGTGATTCACACACATCGAGCACATAGAAGAACAAATACAAAACAAAGCATTTAACATGCTACTTTAGTTACGATGGGACTTGAGAAACTAGTAAATTAAACAATTTTAAGATGAAGTTTATGATGTTCTACTTTAATGACAAAACAAACTACGTGATTAAAGTGGAAATTTAGAGATTAAAATTGATATTTCAAGCTTTTTTCCCTGTGTCCCTATTTTGTTTTTCTTTTCTCTGTACTCTAATAAGCTTTAATATGACACTCAGACAGTAGGCTATGACTCCCTTTTTCACGGCGACTTTGATATCTGACAACTTTTTTATTTCGGGCACTGTGCAACTTTGTGAACTCGAGCTTTCGAGTTTCTCCGACACTTTATGTCACTTGATCAACTTCCTTTTGTTGTTTATATCACTGTTTAAACCAACAAATAGTACATTGTTCCTTGCCTCCACTTGGTATTCACTGAAATTCTTCTATTTTCCCCCATACTTTTGCCATTGCCTTTTCACAGAATGCTGAGCTTAAGGGCTATTTATACTGATTTGCATATTCAAAGAGGCATAGTTCTGGGAGGAGTTTGGGGAGTGGCAGCAGGAGCGTGCGTTACTTTTCACGCTGACCGGGATTTATGGAGTGGAAGAATGTGGAAGTTGGCGAACGCACAGATTTATGCATCTAGATTTTTTTATGCGTACGAACATTTACGCTTTTGTACGTACGCCATTTTTAGTGTGAATTCTACACACAGCATTATGCATGAGGCCCCAGGACTTTATAATGTATATCTTTAAATAAGAACATAAATTTAACAAATAACAGGAGACCATTCAGCCCATCATGCCAAAATCTAAATTGTCCCAATATCTCATCCAGATTCTTTTTAAAGGTTGTTAAGGTTTCAGCCTTAACTGCATGTTTCGGTAGTTTATTTCAGATTTCCACAACTCTTCCTGGCTTCAGTTTTTAAATGCACTTCCCTTTTATTTCCACTGGAGTCCTCAAGAATGTGATTAACCCTTAAGCTGAAAAAATTCTGCTGGATCAAAGTTATCAATGCCTTTGAGGATTCTGAAGGCTTGGATTATGTCCCCATACAGTCTCCTCTGCTCAAGACCAAACAGGTTTAATTCTCTGAGTCTGTTAGAGTAGGACTTGTCCATAAGTTATGGGACCTACCCAGGCTTGACAAAACAAAAACGTCAAGAAAGAAATAAAGACAAAACAAAATAAAATTGGAAAAGTTCTTAAATAAATTTTAGACTCTTTCCTTGAAGAAATCTCAAAGTCACGATACTTGATAATGCAAGTAGTGATCTGACATAGCATGATGCCCATGCTGACATAAATGACTTGGTACATGCATTACACACTTATTAACTAGAAAAACAAAGTGGTGGCTCCTTGAAAAACGTCTGCACAAAATGATGATGCAATGAAGTTATTGAAATAATGCTAAACTGAGAATTAAAAATTGAATAGCATGTCGGAATTAAAGCTTACACAATAAACAAATTAATGGTGTGTTATTGACACGTGCAGCTTTAAAATGTCATAGGTACCAATATGAATGTGTAGCCCTTTAACCAAATGGTCAGGTTGTTTGCACATTCTGGCTTGCTTATTCTGCTTTGTTTTGCTCTTTCTCTCAGGATTCTATGGCCTATTTAGCCTGGTTGCTTCAGGCAAATGGAGCCCTCTCTGCTATGAGAAGCCTCTGTCAACCTGAGCTGTGTAGACTGAACTGCACATTCCAGTTTCTCTGCTTTAGCTGTGAAAGAAAGTGTGAGATTGTAAGCATGCAAAAGAGATCCATGTAAAGATCTTTAAGCACCACAGAACAAAGTTTACCAGCAATATACAGCACATATGATAAACACATACTGTATCATCGTTGTGTAGGGTACCTGAAACAGAGAAGGGTGTGACAACTACAAAAGCAGCATGAGGCACAGACTGACTACTAACATCACCTAAAGAATGACCTGCATTATTGATTTATTCATTACATTGGGTGGATTGTCAATTGCTGGCTAAAAGTTCTACTGTATATTACATTACCCCTTTTGTATTCTTCCACATTTACCAGCAGTTATGGGACTAAATTGTATTTCTCTTTTAAAACATTAAAATCAGGTAGCCAATAGCTGAAGACTGCATGAAGCACTACACCACCCTTGAAAGATTACTGTGTATGCTTCTCCATCTATGCAGTTAAGAAGGCAACTGATTTGGTTTTCATGTTGTTTCTGAATGTTACCTACTGTATATATTTTTCCTTTTATTTTTACAGTCTTATTATCTGAAGTTTTTTGAGGCTCCCAGGAGATTTTGCTGTTGTGGTCATTCTTGTGTGTGTTGTGCAGAGCATACCTGAGCTTAAGTGTAACATCACAGTTATTCATGTTTTGCTATAAAAAAAGCGTTATTGTATCCTTCTGATTTTTTTCCTTTTGGCATTTCAAGCCATTTTGCCTTGTAGCGTTTCTTTTTTTTGCTGTCTCTAGGAGCTAGTGTGTTTTAGGTAGGTACTTACATCTGACTTCCTAGGTCTGGAAAAGTGAGCACGTTCTTGTATGTTCCCAGTAGAACCACCCACAATATCAGTTTCCTTTTCAGATTAATGTTGGCAACTCAGTACAGTCCAATTGTTTAAGGACTTTTAAGGTTAAGTTCTATTCTAAATGCCTGTTAGATGTGAATAGTGGGTTATGTATTATTGCCATCGTAATGTCATGGTCATGCATCACATGTCTAACAGCCACAAATGATTACAGCAACCAGAAATGATTATGCTTGAGAAATCTAGAAACACAAAATGATAGATGTGACGATGCGAGCTCAGCTCCATGCTCCCAACCAGCTTCTGGGAGCTCTTGAACCCGACACCGTCGGTAATGTCGCCAATGAGCTAGGCAGTGAAGACATCAACTAAGAAGCAAGGGATGGTGAAAAAAGTGCTTTTATTTAAAATCAGCAAACAAAAACAGTTATGTCCGAACAAAAATTGCAGTGCTCCACAGTTCCAATAAATAATCCATAAAAACTGAAAAGTGGGGATAAAAAGCAATAAATAAATCCATTAAAAATAAGAAGTTAAAATGCAGTCTGGCATAGCCGGCGGAGACCCAGCAGCTACAAGCTCCTTTCGGCCGACCTCCGTCTTCGGCTCTCCTCTCTTCTTCCTTTGCACTCACGTGGTCGCACCTCGGAAGCCTAGGGAGGGCACCTGCCTTGTTCGCCACACTCCACCCGAATGTTCAGTGGGACAAACTAGCCCCTAGAGTGCCACAGCTAACGCTTATTCACGGGGCCCCAGCTCGCACTGCTTCCTCCTTTCAGGTGGCCAGATCCTCCAGCTAAGACTGCCTTTCACATCCTTTAACTTCTTTTTCTCTTTCGATCTTTTTCCTTTTCTTTTCCTCGATCGATCCCCATCTTTAATTTCTCCTTTACATTTTCTTTTTTCTCGTTCGATCCCCATACTCGATTTCTCCTTTACTTTTCCTTCCCCTCTCCCCTTGTGCCGGCCCATATATAATTACACGTCTCCATGGGAGCAGCGCCTTAATCACACATCACAGGAAGCCAATGAAACAATTGAGAATAACGGCACCCGCACGTGCAGGTGTGACTCGCCCCAACTACCTCATTAACTCCCCGTGGTCGTGCAAGACTGACACGGCTTTATGGATTTAAAAATTTGGCCATATTTTTTGAAGCTGCAGACCTGCTATACCACAACAGAACCCAAGAAAACAGTAATGAAACAAAATAATGTTGCTGAAATAACAGCAAAAATATTGAACATCCATCCATTTTCCAACCCGCTGAATCCAAACACAGGGTCACAGGGGTCTGCTGGAGCCAATCCCAGCCAACACAGGGCACAAGACAGGAACCAATCCTGGGCAGGGTGCCAACCCACCGCAGGACACACAAACCCCAAGCACATACACTAGGGACAATTTAGAATCAGCAATCCACCTAACCTGCATGTCTTTGGACTGTGGGAGGAAACCGGAGTACCCGGAGGAAATTCACACAGACACGGGGAGAACATACAAACTCCATGCAGGGAGGACCCGGGAAACGAACCTGGGTCTCCATACTGCAAGGCAGCAGTGTTATCACTGCACCACCGTGCCGCCCAATATTGAACATCCATCCATCCATCCATTTTCCAACCCGCTGAATCCGAACACAGGGTCACGGGGGTCTTCTGGTGCCAATCCCAGCCAACACAGGGCACAAGGCAGGAAACAATCCTGGGCAGGGTGCCAACCCACCGCAGGACACACACAAACACACCCACACACCAAGCACACACTAGGGACAATTTAGAATCGCCAATCCACCTAACCTGCATGTCTTTGGACTGTGGGAGGAAACCGGAGCGCCCGGAGGAAACCCACGCAGACACGGGGAGAACATGGAAACTCCACGCAGGGAGGACCCGGGAAGCGAATCCGGGTCCCCAGGTCTCCCAACTGCGAGGCAGCAGCGCTACCCACTGCGCCACCGTGCCGCCCAATATTGAACATAGTGAAACATAATAATTGTGAATGGGGACCATTATGGTTATGTTGGATATGAACTTGGGTACAATCAGGCAAAGTATTAATAGGAGAGCAGCAGAAATGAGTAAACGCTAATTGTAGGGGTTAAACACAAGGAATGCCAAAGTCATCAGCCAGGGGGGTATTTTTCGTACGTCGCTTAAACCATCCGAGATCAGGTGCCTCATCCTGAATGAGTTAATGCCAGTGAAACTCATCCAGATAAGTCAGTTTTTCAAACGCAGCTGTGTATTAGATTAGTGTAGCTGGATCTAATCATACGAGATGAATGCGCGCGCCCACGCTGAGTGAAAAGCCCATATATATTGAGTCTAGAAAACATGATCAGCAAGTCTTTGATAGGCTGCAACAAAATGACGAAAGAACGGGCGCATTTTTTTTTCACACACGCGGCGCAAGACCTTTTATTCAAAGGACACGAAGAATTTCAAGATTTAATATACAGTACACAAGCAGTAACACTGCAAAAGCAGCCCAGACCAGAAAAGACGGCTGGCAAAAAGTGGCCGAAAAAATTAAACGCTAAGTAGTGTACATTGTACTTAGTGAATGCAGCGTTTCATTTCCTATGTGTCAGATTAATTATTATTTAATATGTCATAATTCCAGATCAAACGTGAGCACAAGGAGAACATGGGAACAGGTTAAAGTGAAGTACAAGAATATACTTCAAACTGGTAAATAATGGTATATAACTATTTAAAGAATTGTTGACATAAAGAATCATATATAATATAAAAAACATTAATTTTAAAGCTAATAAGGAGGCAGACAAGCAAAAACAGGTGGAGGTCCACGCGGTCCAGACGTAACCCCTGCAGAAGAGTTGGCTCTCCAGCAAAATGCCCATCGCCCTGTTTCTGAAGGCATCAGGGGGAAGCTCCTCCTCAGAACCAGTGGCAGGAAGCAGTGGTCACTTCATTTCAGGTAAAGGATGGTCATTGCATATTTGTCCTCCATGTGTGCTATAGATATGTTCCATATAGTCCTCTTTTTTGTTGGGTCAGTTGCAGGGAATGTCATATCCCTTGAACCTGTGTCTGACCAACGAGATATTAAAGAAGGTCAAATATTTGATGAAGACACTGTGTCTGATTATTCATCAGGAGGAGAGGTACATTTTCCAAATAATGTTTGATCAAACTCCACTCTGATCAGTTCCATGTGCCCCAATCACATTTGGAAACCCTGGGTAATGAGAATGTTAGGCTGATTGTGGGATTCTTTATGGAGCTGTGGGTGTTTTAGCCTGTGTATTACCTACCTGCAATGACATGAAACGCCTCTTTTATTGTCTGCACACGCAGGTGTCCAGGAAACACAATGAAAACGTGAAGGAAATGTTTCAGAGCCAAACAGACTTTACGAATTGCCTGGCAAACTGTACTTTTCGATAGATGTTCCGCATCGCCTGCAGTATATAAAAAAAATGCCGCTTGCAAGAAACCTCAAAGCAATGCCTACTGTCTGTGTGGCTGTAAGAGCCCGACTTCGCCAAGTTTGACTTCGAATATACGGAGCTAATAAATCTTTGAGGTACAATATTCCCCCTCGGCTAAAGCGGTATCTTTTGTACAGAATTTCCTCCGGGGGCAATAAAGGATCTTGCCGATCACGCGAAACCCTCTTTATATGAAATTCTCTTCGTATAATTTGCGCACCAATATCAATCGGTCGCTCATTCATGAACAGCGAAGCCATGACTGGATGACTTCCACACCGTCACTGATCACGTGTGTAAACTAATCCTTGTTTACGCAGAACAAACCTGCTCCGAGCAGGTTTGCGGATTTGGATGTGTTGCTATGACAACGCTTCCAGCAAGAGTTTCAAAAAACCGACAGATCCAGGATCAGGCCAAATCGTCAACAATTACATCCGGCTAAGCGAGTAATCCACGTATGAAAAATACCCCCCAGGTCTTTAAAATGTGAATCTTTTTTATAAGAACATAAGAAACACAAAATGACAGAACCCAAGAAAACAGTAAAGACATAAAACAGTAAAACGATGCTGCCAAATTAACAGTGAAAAATACTGAAGATAGTAAAAATATTAAAAAGAACAATTAATATTGTGCAAAAAAATAAAACAATGTTGCTTTCAATAAATTCCTAACAGGAGGGTTGACCTAAGCCTAATTTTTGATGCCTAATTGTGGCATGAGCCACAAAGCAAGTACAGTGAAACCTTGGATTGCGAGTAACTTGGTCTGCGAGTGTTTTGCAAGACAAGCTAAAATTTTTAATAAATTTTAACTTGATAAATGAGCAAGGACTTGCAGTAGTACATATATGCTTTGTCAGCCAAGCATCACGTGCGGATTGTGGGTGATCGTCTCCCATGCTTGTTCTAAGTTGGTGTGCCTCACTCATATAGTCAACATCTGTATGAGCATATGCTGTTTACTATAGCATGGTGACTACGTGTATGTGCTGTAACGTATGAGTCCCTGTAATGCACCCCAAAACACAAGGCTGAGTCTCAGTATTTTAGCAAAACCAACTTTATTCACAGTGAAACAGGAACAGCACGGTTATTTATTGTAGCGGGATCTGCCGCTCTCCTATACAAAGACACAGCAATCAGGCAGGGTCGTGACCAGGTTAGTGGCTAAGTAATACTGTACTCTTGCATTTATAATGTTCCTTGCATCACCCACCGACGGCAGGCACTTATAGCTTTTTTGATTCACTTTTACGGCGAACTGCTACAGCGCTGGGAGCCTGCAGTTGGCTTGCTTCAGAATGCTCTTCCGTGTGTTGTCCCGTTGGGGGGGAATCCCAAAACTTACAGTGCGTAAAGCATTTTTTTTATTTTGTGTCCAAGTGTAGTGTCTCTTCAGGCAAAAGTAGCTGTCATTGGATAGGTTTCATTGTTAAAGTTTCAAAAAAAGAAAAAGATTTCAGTGAGCCAACAGATAGCAGTGATTCTGTTAGTTAGAGTGAAGATTTTGTATTAATCATTTTTATATGAATATTTTTGGGTTGTAGAACGAATCATATGGGTTTCCATTATTTCTTATGGGGAAATTCGCTTTGATGTATGAGTGCTTTGGATTACAAGCACGTTATACTCACAAACCGAGATTCCACTGTTTTATGACTAGGAGTCCCAAAGCACTAAAGTCCCAAAAGCAGTTCTGAAAATACCCAACAGAGGGAGAAATCCTATTAAGAACCCCAGCTAGGCATGAAAGTGGCCTTGTAAAATCTTAATAAAATAAAAGTTTTATATCACAGAAATGCCCTTCAATAACAATGAAGGTCCACAGAGCACAAAGGCAAAAGGATTTGGTTAAACAATAAGATGCAACCAAAGTCTGAATACAGTAAGCCAAAAATAAAGTATAAAACACAGCATGAAGTCAAAAAATACAAAGAGTCTAAAAAGCTCAATAGAAACACAAAGCACAAGAACTCACCGCTCCCTAGCACTTTCAGAATGAACCACCAGGAACTGTGGAAGACCCTCTGGTTCTATAGGGCAGTGGTTGGTGGGCAACAAACAAAAAAAAATGGAACATAACACAGACAAAGACAGCGCAGCAAAGAACTAGCAGAAGTAACAGTAACATAAATAAATGGCTCAACCAAGAACAAAAAGGACATAAAATAAGAGTTTGAACCCCAGCCAGGGGAAGAACCCTGCCTGAAATATAACAGTTGGACCACATCCTTGAACATGATTAAAAAGTAAACCCTTGAAATTATCTTTGACTTATGAGACAGCTGTAGCACTAAAACAACTAAAGTAAATTACAGAAATTAATAAACAAAAATTAAATTCAAACACTGAAATGAATTGTTTTATAAAGGGAAAAAAAACGCATTTTGGATGAACAGGAGCTTAGTTATTTACTTTGCCAGGAATATTTCCAGCAACAGGTCAGAGATGTTTTATTAATAAAGAAATGGGATAAAATTATTTTATCAAATTTAAAGGATAATTGATGCAGTGTTTTTTTTCAGCATCGCTTTCTAGTTATTTTCTTGATTAAATGTGTACAATTGTGTTCATCAGATAACAGTTATTACAGGCAGGTGACACATTAGCATGGCTATTAGTGCCAAAGACTGAAGTTTGGCTCCCCTTTGACTCACCTTCTGTGTGACGTTTGTATTTTTCCCCCACATCCTCCGGTGTCCACCTATGTCAACACTTGTGTGTCAGGATAACAGGTAATTTCAAAAGAAAGTGTGTGCTCTGTGTTATATAGGCATGCCATTCTAGTGTAGTGCTTGACATTGCTAAGATTATTTAAAGCCAAAAGTGTGTTCAGAAATGAAAGATGGATGGAGAGTAAAAGGGGAAAAAATGATGTTTTCCTTTCAGATTTGATGGAATGGAACCCTTTGACATTTTACTAAATTTGTTAAGAAAGAAAGAAAGAAAGAAAGAAAGAAAGAAAGAAAGAAAGAAAGAAAGAAAGAAAGAAAGAAAGAAAGAAAGAAAGAAAGAAAGAAAGAAAGAAACTTTTCCAGTAATATGTGTTATCATTGACTTTAAAGCAAATGTTTATGCCCCAACTTTGTCAAATATACATATATTCTAGGGTTTACACATAATCTGATTCCTCTGCCCTAACTAAGGGTATTTTATAGATCATTATCTACTTTTTTAAAAATAAACTTAAAAATACAGCCAAATATAAGAAGCTTAGTTCAGTATATCATTTTGATAACTACAAATAAATAGAAAGTAGTGTATGGAAAGAGAAACACACCAGGGGGCATCCTAACAACATACTGTTTGCATAAGCTGGCTGCGTGCAAAACGCATATGAAGACTGCATATTGACACAGCTGACTCAGTGGAAATGACAGTCGATCGGGCCGTGTTGCTTTCCCTTCAAATATGTGCTGTTTGATGGCACTGCTGTTATTTTTTTATTCTGTCAGACAAGGGTAATCTTAACTCTCTGTTTGTTTTTCTGTGTCTCTTACAAGAATTAATTTTTTTTTTGGTTACAGCTAGAAATAAAAAAAAATATTGATTAAGTGGCTATAATCAATGTATATTTTCCTTTCATAGTCAATTATATTTTAAACATATTTAAACTGTTATACCTCAAACAACAATGAGTTTGTTAGTAATATTAATGTGCTCATTACTGGATTATTATCCTTTATATAAACAAGGGTAAATTGCCTCAAATCAAAAGAACTATGGCTTTGAGTATGTAAGGACTGATATGTAAAAACCCGGAGTGTATGTTCTATCTAAACAAAGGAGAAAATATAGCCAAATGTCACTGCTAAAGATCATTGCACTAAATTCAAAATAAAGAAACATACTTGCAACCTCTCTGGGTTTAATCCAATCTCCCCGATGGCCAGGAAGTGCATTGTGTCGACCTTTAACCTGTCGCACTGATGATGTCACGTGCCACACACTCCTGGTGAGTCTTGGGTTGAAGAACCATAGCAACAGTAAGCAGAATGGTCCACAAAAATCACATAAAACATTAAATATGTTTACACTTCCAATAATTTTTAAGTAACAACATTGAATTCTACTGTGATAGACGGCCAGGAGAATCTGCCCCGCCGTGATGCCTGGAGGAAGGAGGAACTGGGAGAGCGGCACTTCTTTTCCCTGGGTACCCGGCCAGTCCTTGATTCCTGGGGGACACCAGGAAGTGCTGACAAACCAGGGATGGTTTATGCCTGGAGTGCTTCTGGGTGCAAGGGCAGCACTTCCTCCACACTGGGGAGTGCTGCCGGAAGTAGGTCATCAGGCACCTGGAGCACATCTGGGCCCGAATAAAAGGGGCCGCCTAAATCCATTAAGGGGCTGCAGTCGGGAGGAAGAGGACAGAGCTTGGTGGAGTGGAGTGGAGGCGGTGAAGGACCTTGAGAAGGACTTGAGAGGGTGATTGGTGCAGGGGCACCGTGTGCTGTGACCTATTAATTGTAAATAAACATGTGCTTTTGGAGACATGGAGGTGTCTGTCTGTCTATATCTGGGACTGGCTTCCACACTACACGTATTGAAATCTCGAAAAGGAGGAACTTTGAACAAAAATGGGTGCAGTAGAAGGTCAGAAAATTTAAAAAAATATTGAAAATAAACTCAGATCATAACAACATGTCAATAAATTTACTGTATGTGAACATGCTTGAAAATTGTTGGCAATTCCGGGAATTACATTCAAAAAAAGTTAAGAGAAGATGCCTACAATAAAAAGAACATGACACTGAGTCCCTTAAGTAACAGAAAAGAACTTTCAAAGAAAACAAGAATTTGTGTCTGCTGTTATTATCAACAGATACTGTGGAGGCCATGTGGTGCCATGGAGTAAGTGAGCGAGAGAGAGAGCTCAGCTGACGTCAGTAAGAAGCGCTCCACTCCCAGTATTCAGAAGCACCATGGATGGAGCCTCCTTTAGTTCAGGCTGATAAGAAACTACTTCTTAGAGATGTTGTAATCCACACTGCAAATATGCAAACTGTGATGGCTCGTGGTGTATCCACAACAAAATGGATACAGTGATGTCACAGGCACCACAGCCAAAGATGTGGTTGTCTGTTCAGTTAAAGGAATGTTTTATTTTGCTCAGTTCCATAGTTCTATGTTTCTGTGATGTGTCAGAGGCAAAAGGAATCTGGTTTTGAAGACCATTCATTTTTAACAATACTTAACCTAGTATGTGCTACCACCACCTAACATTGCAGGTACAAATACATCCAGGTATCTTCTCTTAGAAAAGATCAATTTTCATTTTATAGGCTTTCATGTTCATATCAAGGTAATATCAAAGCAATCTCACAGGTTCCCTTTGGACTAAGATGTAGACAATATGGGGAAGTATGCACATTCTAAACAGAAAACCCTGAGTGCTATAAGGCTACAAAATTATGTTCTGGACCAGTGATATAAACCTAATTATTTTTCAGTTGTACTTTAATTCCACATATAATTTAAATTAATATTTTCATTTTGCTTTAATTAATTCACATTAAGATATCATTTTCATTCCATCACCATTGTGAATGTGTGTTGCTGTTCGTTTCACTGTTGTTTACCTGTTGATAGGCTCACTACCCTCAAGTGACATTCATCGGTGCAATGCATGATGGCATCACTGAGTGACAATTTAACACGTCAACATGGTTTGCTCACTATTTTTAGGATAAGTGGAAAAAAACAAAGGCTTTTATTGTGCCTTCAGAAACCCAGCTAGCAACTTTTAACTAATATTTTCTGTTGCTTCTAAAACCTTGTATTAGCTTTCAGGTTCCAGACCCAGCATACCCAGCACCCTGAGTTTGAGATTCCCGAGCCCTTCTAAATCTTTTTCTCTTTTCCTGATTCTTTCTCTTTCACCATAATCAATGTGTAGACACTTCTTCTGTACATAACAACTATTATGCACCCCCAGGAGGAACAAGTGATTTAATGTATCATGCTACACAGTTGGATGAACACATCACTGCACATTTGGCAATCCCTTCTGTCCCAGAGCTTGCTCTCTACCTGGTCTCCTCAGAACACTTTCATTTACTTACCAACTGGAATTACTTGGCCGTCACCTGATGTCTTTTGAGTTTTTTTGTTGTTACATTTAAAGAAGCTGTCACCTATCACACATTGCCTGCATGGATTAATCTTTTATTTCTAATGTGTAATGTTTTCTGTCTTGTAATTGTCTAATTAATGTTCTCATTTTCCTTTCTGTCCATTTCTGTGCATCTTTTTGACCATACATTAGAGTATTTCTTGAAAACTAGCTCATTCTAACAGATTTCAAGTCTTCTTCTCATTTAGGATATGAGTTCTCAGCCTCTTACTTCTTGTTTCAAGCTTCTGAATTCACGCTCTAATAAACTCGCCAACTGGACTTGTTTGCTTGGTCACCACCATATTGTTTGCAATTGGCTATATCTGCTACTGGTCACGTGACACATCAGATCATGTCATCAGGTCCCCTTATAAAAGACGATTGCTCGGCTGGCTCAATAGGCTAGTTTATGATATCTGAAAATACGAAATATTTGTGTGATGAATATTTTTTTTAATTAGGGATCCTTAGTTGTGGTGAAAGCTTTCTGCATTATTTTTGACCACTGTTTTTTGTCTCTAACTGTTGACTTTAATTAACCAAAACTTTGCCTGGACTTTGACTATACCTTTAGTCTGTTTACTTTGGACTGTCATTATTTTTTCACCTGGCCCTTTATCCACAATTCCATCTAGTAATCATTGTAGTTTTATAGACTATCATAACAACTAATGAGTGACTTTAAGTAGGCAGCAATATGTAAACAAACACAAACTACAACAGCACTACTAACGACCAAAGACCGAAAAAATAACCTAATCTAATCATTCTGTCTTGCCAATTCCCGGTGTACCTTGTTATAAACTGTCAGGCCTTATTGGGAAACAAATTTCCTTTTAGTTTATTAAACGCATATTTTGCTAAAGAACATAATGTATTGTGTACTTTAACTTTCACCTGGACCATCTTGTGAAATGTGCTCTTTCGATCCTTATTCTCACATGCAATATAGTGTGTCATTCTGGATTGTCCCATGAATTTCTTTATAAATTACTTTTGGATTGCACCCACTATGGAAGACTTAATAAAATTCTCAAACCCTCACTTCCTCAGCATTCTGAATGCATTTGGAGCAAAACGTCAGTACTGAATGGACACTAGATCATATGTGGACCCAATATTAAATAAACAAATATATTCAATTTGTCATTCTTAGCAGACAACTTGGATAATGTTTCACTTTTTTACTAAATAGATGGACAAATGTTATTACAGTTTGCTATTAAAGTCTGCGTTCTTAAATACCAAGACATAATGTATCCCTCATGACAATCCTGAATAGAGTGATGTTAAGTTCAAATCGTCGCTCAGTCATTGTATGTTTTTCCCGAGTCTGCACAGAGTTTTTTTTTTGCTGTTGAGACTCTTGTTTACTTCCAGGTCCAAGAAACATTGGAGTGCATGATGTTGCTAAATGCGTTCTTTAAGAGTTTTTCTGTGATGGACTGGCATCCTGTCTGTAATGTTTTCTTGCATTGCCCCTAATGTTGCCTGGATAGGCTCTGTCTTGCAGCGCAGGCACCGAAAATAGATAGATATATGAATGGAGAGCAAATCCTTCAAATATTTCAGCATTACCAAGTCAAGTCAAGTCAAGTTGGGGAGCATGCACTGGTTCAGTGCATTGCCGCACCCACTACACGATGAAACAACTCGGGATCCCGGTTGGCAACCCCCCAGGCAAGCACGCAGTCCAGTCCCACCCTCCAGAAATGACCCTCTATCTGCTGCAACCAGGTGTTACATGGGCAACCCCTTGGCCTGGTCCAGCCACTCGGGTCCCCAACAATGAGGATCTTACGATCACGCTTGGGGAATTGCGCCACATGGCCGTAGTGCCGTAACTGACGCTCCCTCACAATGCAGGTAATGTGCCTCATTTGGGACTCCATGAGCAACCGCTCATTTGATACAAAGTCAAACCAATGGTACCCAAGGATTTTCCAGAGAGACACAGTACCAAAGGAGTCCAGTCTTTATTTCAGGTCACTGGATAGCAGCCATGTCTCGCAACCATATAGCAAGACAGGAAGCTGTCTACTGACTTCATTGGAAGATGAATGTCACTGCCAAGGTAAGTAAATGTCTCGATAAGATCGACACTCTCTCTGCAGACAGACACACTGCTGATGGCTGTGCCCAAGAGGTCATTAAAGGCCTAGATCTTGATTTTTATCTAGGACACTCGCAAGCCCAGACACTCAGACTCCTCGCTCAGTCTCTCGAGCGCCCCGATCACAGCCTCCATTGACTCCCCGAAGATCACAGCATCGCCAGCAAAGTCAAGATGCCCCACAGCCGTTGGACCCCACGACCCTGCCCAACACCCAGTCCATACATACCCATGTATGCTAAATTGAAGCTAACCCCAGTATGATTTATGTTTTTTTGAAAATTTCTTCATTTTCTACTACTTGAGTCCATCTATTATTACATGTAACAAAGAGGATTTTGAATGAATCAGTTCAACCTGGAGTTGATGTTTTAGTCGTCACCTCAGGGTGACCTGTACTAGTCCACTTACATCAGTTTTCCAGTTTTGCTGTAATGCAGAGGCTAAGAGGAACATTCATCTTCCTTACAGCTAGTGAACCACATTGACTTTCGGCCTCGTGAAACTCAAACTTAATAAATGTAAAAAGCAGTTTAACCCCACGCTATGAACACCGCCCACAGCCTCTCTCAGGAAATCCACAGCTGGTTATGTTAATGTTCATCTCATGTTGATGTTAAATTCTCCTGTGAAAAAGGTGTTTTTTTAACTTAGGGAAACAGTCTTTATTATTACCAGATAGTTTATTTATGAAAAGAAAGGCATATTGTATCTAAATTCCCAATTCTGTTTTTCATTAAGAGGTAATTTTTTTTTTCCTATAATAAATAAACTTCTTTCAAACCATCCACAAGGGACATTTAGCAAAATAAATGAGAAATAATAAAACAAATGTCATACAATACATGTTCCGTTTAATAAGATAATTAAGTATTTACATTTTAGTGCTAAAGCAAAAGTTTTGTTCATAGCTGAAAATATCAATTGACAGAAATTCATCGCTTGGCAAATCATTTTTTGAAATGTAATGTAAAAGTAGATTTTTCAAAGCAGCTACACCCATTTACCAATTTAACCCCTTCTTGAAAATCTGATATTATAGTCTTGAATGGCAGCAATGGGTATTTTTCAGATGTAATCCAGTTTCTGTGCTATGGAAGAATATGTTATATTTGCTTATTATTTTATGTACAGGGTTCCACATACTTGGAGCTTACATCTTCTCACCTTGTTTTCTCCCATATCACAGACATGCAGGTTAAGTTATGATTTTAAACTGGACCTGTGTGTGCTGGAGCATGGGTATACATGAGTATGTTCAGCACCCTGCACTGGGCTGGCTGTGTCTGATGCTTCTGGGCCTGGCATTTGCCCTCTGTAATCCTCTGTTGGAATAAGCTGGCTCAGAAAATGGATGGGTGGAGGAAATTAAAATCAGCAGGTTATAACAAAAAAATGTTTGGGGGATGTTAGATCTTGTGCATTTTCGGATATTCTTCAACATAGAAAGTACTTCTTTCAAGACTCAGCTCCTTACGAAAATGCAATAAAAGAAGCCCATGTCACCTAATATGACCATTTTATAATTAGAACCAAAATAAATGCCTCTACTTTATTAAACCGGTTTGCTAGCCTTATCTGAAATGGTGAGGGTTTCAACTTTCTATTTAATCTCAGATAGCACTAACAGATAAAATCAATAACATTTTAAATTATAAATCATAAAATAATTTGAATTTATGCTTTAAAGGTCAATATGAAAATAAAATGAATAAAAGTTGTGTGAGTGTCTAGACAAGGGTTTTTCTGCTGATGGTTCCTGCTGTCTTGCACCATTCCCCGCAGTCTTTTGTGTCTGCCAGACATGGAAGGAGAGTTGCTTTGCCATAATTGTAGCACTCCCAGGATAATACCACCCCAAAATAAAAGGCAGCCTCCTCCGTACACTGTGGACTGTCCTCCTCCCAGGCAGTGGTATTTAAATAAATACTTGGGGACATTTTCACTCACTCACTGACGCCGCCAGTGATGTTACACAGTATACGGTAGCTCCATGTCTATACAGGTGACAGATACTCTTCTGGAATTTCAAGATCACCACATTCCAGCTGGGAAATATGGTCAAACAAAACATACTGAAAAAATTACACAAATGAAACCAAAATTCAGTGTCAGCTTAAAAAAAGCCATTGACTTCCCTGGGGTTTGAACTCAGTCTCTCTTCATAGCTCATACCACTCATGATTTTCACATGCTATATAGAAATCAACCCATGATTAATTAATGGTAATTAATTTATTTTCTTAACCCAGTTATCGGTACCACAGAGACCAGGCCTGGGTGGGATGGCAGTACACTAGAAACAAGAGTGCCACTGAATCATCCTAGTCATATTTCTCTGGACTTTGTCTATCATTGTTACCCCAGATGAGGCCTTACTTGTGAATTATATACAGTAGCTCCTGAGGTTGCTTTGAGAGTGCTGTAAGCAAAGTCAGACAGAACTAAGATGCTGGGTTTGTGTGAGTTATTTAATACAACTATTGCTTAGAAACTGAATTAAGAGAGCACCACAAAACAGCTCCTTTGATTTCCACTGGACAGATCGTGCTATATAATCCAACATCCCATTTCCATTCTATATGGCTTCTGTATGCTATCTCCATGTAGATGGTGTCACATCCCCAAAGAAACGTGAGTCAGGTTAGGTGGGCATTCTAAGCACACTCCAGGTGTATTCTTGAATTGGCTCAGCAGTGGACTGTGTGACACCAGGGATCGCTGTTTCCCCGTGTAACCCACAGACAACACGTCCAAGACTCCAGGTAAAAGCACCAAGAAATTATTTTTAATTATTTTCTTCAATAAAGTGCCCCAAAGCACCTCCACCACCATGAACAATAAATCAATAATAATAATAACAACAATAATCAATCCTCCACTCCCAGCAGCTCCGTCACACTACCACCCAACTCAGGCTCTCTTTGCTGGATTCCCATAGTCCTTTATATAGTCCGTGACCCGGGTCAGATGAAAACTCTTATTTTTCTTAAGCCCAGAAGTACCTCAGTTCTTCCATCCCCGTGACTTGGGAGTACTTCCAGGCTATAGGGAAAATAGAAATCCCTGTGTCTCCCTGCAGCGTCACCCGATGGCACCCATGGCACCCAGCAGGGCTGTGAAGTAGAACTCCATCTCCCATGATGCCCTGTGGGAATCCGGGGCACCTCCATGCTGCAGAGCGGACTCCATCTAGCGGCCTGGATATGCTGGCTGGGATAAACTGCTGGCCATCTCTCACAACTGGCACACCATACCAGATTAGTTCTTGGACAGCCAGAATGCCTTGTGCATAAGTGCTACGTTATTTATTTATTATTCATCTTAGTTTAATCCTGATGCTCTGTATATTCAATTAATTTTCATTATCATTCCTGGTGGCTCCAAAATCCATACTAACCCCTACTTTCTCTTCTGTTCTTTTTCCGGTTTTCTGTGGTGGCAATATGTGCCACCACCACCCGATCAAAGCACCGTGCTGTCCCTACATTGATGGATTGAAGGCCAGAGGTCCACATGACCATCATCATCAAATTCTTCCATGAGAACACTGAATACAATGAGGACTGATTGAGATCATTTATGTTGGGTAGAATGCCTAGAGGGGGCTGAGCGGTCTCGTGGCCTCTGAACCCCTGCAGATTTTGTTTTTTTTCTCCAGCCGTGCAGAATTTTTTTTGTTGTTGTTTTTTCTGTCCTCCCTGGCCATCGGACCTTACTTTTACCCATCCATCCATCCATTGTCTCCCGCTTATCCGAGGTCAGGTCGCGGGGGCAGCAGCTTGAGCAGAGATGCCCAGACTTCCCTCTCCCCGGCCACTTCTTCTAGCTCTTCCGGGAGAATCCCAAGGCGTTCCCAGGCCAGTCGAGAGACATAGTCCCTCCAACGTGTCCTGGGTCTTCCCCGGGGCCTCCTCCCGGTTGGACATGCCCAGAACACCTCACCAGGGAGGCGTCCAGGAGGCATCCTGATCAGATGCCCGAGCCACCTCATCTGACTCCTCTCGATGCGGAGGAGCAGCGGCTCTACTCTGAGCCCCTCCCGGATGACTGAGCTTCTCACCCTATCTTTAAGGGAAAGCCCAGACACCCTGCGGAGGAAACTCATTTCAGCCGCTTGTATTCGCGATCTGATTCTTTTGGTCACTACCCATAGTTCATGACCATAGGTGAGGGTAGGAACATAGATCAACTGGTAAATTGAGAGCTTCGCCTTGTGGCTCAGCTCCTTTTTCACCACGACAGACCGATGCAGCGCCCGCATTACTGCGGATGCCGCACCGATCCGCCTGTCGCTCTCACGCTCCATTCTTCCCTCACTCGTGAACAAGACCCCGAGATACTTGAACTCCTCCACTTGGGGCAGGATCTCGCTACCAACCCTGAGAGGGCACTCCACCCTTTTCCGGCTAAGGACCATGGTCTTGGATTTGGAGGTGCTGATTCTCATCCCAGCCACTTCACACTCGGCTGCGAACCGATCCAGAGAGAGCTGAAGATCACGGCCTGATGAAGCAAACAGGACAACATCATCTGCAAAAAGCAGTGACCCAATCCTGAGCCCACCAAACCGGACCCTCTCAACGCCCTGGCTGCGCCTAGAAATTCTCTCCATAAAAGTTATGAACAGAATCGGTGACAAAGAGCAGCCCTGGCGGAGTCCAACTCTAACTGGAAACGGGTTCGACTTACTGCCGGCAATGCGGACCAGGCTCTGGCAACGATTGTACAGGGACTGAACAGCCCTTATCAGGGGGTCCGGTACCCCATACTCTCGGAGTACCCCCCACAGGATTCCCCGAGGGACACGGTCGAATGCCTTTTCTAAGTCCACAAAACACATGTAGGCTTGTTGGGCAAACTCCCATGCACCGTCCTTACTTTTATTACTTTTACTTATTACTTTTATTCTATGTTAATTAGTGTTCCCTAATTTTAATTCTTATTTATTTTGTCTTTTTTTCTCTTTCTTCATCATGTAAAGCACTTTGAGCTACATTGTTTGTATGAAAGTGTGCTATATAAATTAATGTTGTTGTTGTTTATGCTTCCAAAGTCCTCATTTAAAAGTCAGAATTTAAAAAAGGTATCTCTTTTCATGAGAAGCAGTTTCATGTTTAATTTATTTATAAAATATGAATGTTTTATTCATAATTACTTTTTTCCTTTTGTATTGTTGGTTCTACTGCAAAGACTGCAACTTAAAACAAAATTGCACAATTAAGGCTCATTTTTAAGTAACAACACCCTGAATTTATTATTCACTTTTTTTTTGATCAACATGCTGCATTTTTGAGTTTGTGGACTAAGAAAGTTCATTCTGTCAAATGGGCAAGAACAGAAATCATTAAATTTTTACTTCTTTTCAATAATGGGAATTTAAGTTTACTTTGCATTTTGAGAGGAGATTTATTTATTTAATTCTGGGACAAAAGGAAAGTGCTTTTTAATTTTATAATGATAATAATGACATCTAATTATTCAACAGCATTTTGTCACTGCCATCTGATTGTGCCTCAGGTTGTAGGACTTCAATGACATGAGGAAACTGTGCTGATTCAATTAATTTTTTTTTAGTACTTGTGCTTTTTCTTTGTCTAAATGAATGAGTGCATTATTACATTAAATGGAACAGTCGGCAAGAATTCTAGTTCAATCATTGTTGGCACTCCTTACAGCCCTCTAAGGGAATTGTCACAGCCCTAACGCATATTACTTGTAATTTTATTCATAAAAATAAATGGTAAACCTTTCTATGGAATCTTTCTCTAGTGATATTTTTTAATTTGTCAAACTACTGACACAGAGCATTCTGGGTTTTAGCATTTTAATGATTAAATAACACTTTAAATTATTAAATATTTGAATATTTGTGTAGGGCGGCACGGTGGCGCAGTGGGTAGCGTGCTGCCTCGCAGTTGGGAGACCTGGGGACCCGGATTCGCTTCCCGGGCCCTCCCTGCGTGGAGTTTGCATGTTCTCCCCGTGTCTGCGTGGGTTTCCTCTGGGTGCTCCGGTTTCCTCCCACAACCCAAAGACATGCTGGTTAGGTGGATTGGCGATTCTAAATTGGCCCTAGTGTGTGCTTGGTGTCTGGGTGTGTTTGTGTGTGTCCTGCGGTGGGTTGGCACCCTGCCCGGGATTGGTTCCTGCCTTGTGCCCTGTGTTGGCTGGGATTGGCTCCAGCAAACCCCCGTGACCCTGTGTTTGGATTCAGCGGGTTGGAAAATGGATGGATGGATGGATATTTGTGTATTTGTCACACTGAATTTCCACTTTAGTGCATTATTTAGTGGATGATCTAAAGGAATATACAGTGTGGAAACACAGATAAAAGTAAAATGAATTTCCAACACAGTTTCAATTCTCACTACTCATTCCATTCTTTTGACATTACAGGGCACTTTGGATTTAAATGTTAAAAATGAAGAAGCTGTTAGATTAGTCGTGGAAGACGTTATACAGCAGACTCAGCAAAAGCACCCACTCTAGAAGGCATTATGGCTCTGCTGTTTCTTGGCCATGCTTATTAGTCATTGAGCTTTACTTTACAAGAAACTTGCACTGAGAAGGGTGCTGAACAGAAATGATTTGTTACTAGTGGTAAGTGGTATATTCAACCACCTTTAACAAAATGCCAACTGTTATTTTAAAGTAAATAACATTTAATCTTGAATATGTTTTTATGTTTATCAAGAATAATTCTTGGCAGAGATGACATAAAAAAAGCAGTTCTCAAGAATGAATGGATGTGATACAGTCCTCTGCTACTTTCATGTTAGTGCCATGTCAGGACCACCATGCAGTGTAGAATCCTTCCCTAATTTTACACTAAGGCCCTGTTCACTATTATAGTTTTGTTTAAAAATACAGACACGTTCGCAATATCCCTGAAAACTCAGCCTTTTGAAAACGTCCTCCAGAGCCATATACTTCTGAAAACTACACTGTAATGTGAATGGGCATAAATGCAGATTTCTGAAAACTCACGCTCTGATTTTTTGTGCTTATTACCTAGCCATTCTCTGATTGGATTCTGCTCATTACAATGGTTCATCCCCTGACTGGTCACCTTTCTTTAAAGAAAACATATTCTAACATAGCGGACATAGAAGAGTTCCTTCCTGTCATGCTCGCTGTGTTGCTCATCTGCATCTAAATTGCGTTTTGTACAGATTAAATGTTGAATTATTGTGCAACAAAGAAAATCATTTACCACTAGCTACAGTTTTGTAATAATTCCACTGCTACAGTTGTTCCAAGGATTTTTCCCCCAATGCAAGCATGGCTAATGTAGGCAAACATCTACATCATTTGGATTTCTGGTCATTTTAATGTGAGCAGAGATACTTTCATAAACAATGTGAAAATGTTAGTGTGGACAGAGATTGTTTTCATGAAAACATACAAGTGTGGATGTACCCTAACAAAGGCATTTGTTACTATCCAACTTTTGTATTTACTCTGATAATTTCTACAGCTCCACACACCCAGAAATTAGAATAAACTGATTGAAGAGGAGGATGAGTGAATTGTATCTCTGTATCTGTACACACTAAACAGTATGTTTTAATCAGGGTGATTTTCACCTTTATATTCCAAAATGGAGTCAGTTGTTTGTAGTCTTTTTGCATAGCAAACATTTCTTTGGTTAAAATGCTACCCCAAATTCATCATATAGCAATAACGCTCAATTTTAAATCGCTTTTATTTGGTTTTGTGAAGAAAATGCCCATCAGAAGTAAATTCTGCATTCGTTTTCCACTGTCTGAATTCCAGGCATTCTCTTAACTTAGCACAGCAGACAGAGAAACGATTGAAAAAACAACACCAACACTGGCATTTTTTTAGGGGTCGGTAATATTCACAAAGCAAAACATATTTTGATAAAATATGCACTAAAGAATAATAAAAAGTGAAATCACTGGGTTTTATGATAGAATGAAGAGCTCATCAATTTGGGTTAACTTTGAAATAGAACTGCTGCTTCTTCAGATTGGTGATGAGGTGATGTGGGCAAGGATCGTATCTTTCAACTGGCCTGAGAATGCCCTGGAGGGGGGCTTAAAAGTTTCTAAAAGTGGGTCGCTCTAGTTCATCCACTCCAGCATGTTGCTACCCTCACCAGAATAAACTGAGTGAAAGAGAACTGAAGTCATTTATATTGAAAGGGGTTTGCCAGGGCCCTGGCTGAAGCCCTTGAGGTGACCACCTACTTGCCTGTTCAGTTACACTATCAATAGGGAACACTATCACAAATATAGACTTTACCAGGCTTTACAGTATATTATGAAGTCTTGGAAGAACTATCTGATGTGCCTATTATTACTTAAAATATAAAAAAGCAACGAGAAACCAAAAATCATTAATGCATTTTCTGTGATCAGGTATTCCTTTTGAGCTTAAAATATTTTGTCAATCATCCCTAATATGTTCTTGTAGCCTAAATCACAAGATGTTAAAAAAAAGGAATGCATTACAAAATGTAAATTATACTACACATTGAGACTGAGTATCTGAGGTGTTTTACCTGTAAAACACAAGGTAGCTGGTTCAGTCTTTACCAATGAATTAGTATTTAACAAGTCAGGTTTATTGTCATGTGCCACTTATTCCTAGGAAGTACAGCATATCACCTCAGCATACAAATACAAAGTAAATTTGCATTATACAATTATATATGCTATTTAATTACTTTTGATTAAGTATTAGAAATATGCTTATTTAAATAAATATATTTCACTATTTATTAAGTATTATATTTTTATACACATTGTTTGTTATGTTACTATAAATGAATTCTTATGATTGACAGTTCAATATCTTCTGGACAGAAACTCCCCCTGATTCAACAGCTGCAAGTGCCAGTGGTCCCATGCTGTTTGCCAGAAGAGAGGAGTGAGAAGAGTGGCTGAGGTCTTTAATTATCCTGTTTGCCTTTCTAAGGCAGTGAGTGTTGTATGTTCTGAAGCAGGCAGCTGGGTGCCGAGCAAATGCTGTGCCACCCACTGCAGTGTTTTATGTTCCCGAGCTATGCATGTGCTATACCAGGATGTGACACCCCTGGCAAGAATGGACTCCACTGTGCACCTGTAGAAGTTTGTGAGAACAGATAAAGAAATGCGTGATGTCCCCACATGCCTGAGGAAGTTGAGGCACTGGAGAGCCTTTTTGACAAGAGACAAAATGTGTGGTGTCCATTTCAGTTTGTCTATGATAATCACTCCAAGAAATGTAACGCTCTTTCAATAGCATTCCCTCCAATGCACATGGAAGTGTGATCTGTCTTCTGCTTTTTGACCACCATCTATGGTGTCTTACATACCTATGAAACAATCACTTTCTTTTTTCTAATGGTTCTGCTTGCATTTAGAGGAAAATTGTTGTCCAGACATCCTTAAGTCAGCTCTCTGCAATTTGTCTCATCATTGTTAAGCAGGATTCAGAAGCAGGACTCTGGAATAACTGTGACACTTAACCGGCTATTGCTACAATTTCAGAAAAATGAAAATAATTGTATGATTTGTTTACAAAACACTTTAGATGATGGTCACTATAGGAATGTGCTAAATAAAAACTGTTTTGTGAAAAAGTTGCATTTTTATTTTGGATTCTTCTGCGAGTACAGGTTCTTATGTCTTTTATTTTATGACAATTTCATCATAAACATTTCTGGTAACAAAAGATTCTGAAGGAGCACAATTCCTGCTTCATGTGCTGACACCTCATGATTTCAAGTAGGACTTCAGTTAAAGGGTGGTTGGGGATATTGGCAAAAAAAGTACAACAAATTGCAGTACAGGTACATTATCACAAATACACAGCAATCCTTATAAATCTCTTTGCTAACATTTGTGTCATTTTTGTGCAGATTTAAAAATAATTCTGATAGTGTGATGAGAAACATCAAAACTGTATAGTATTAGTTTGTCAAAATTTGTAAATTCAGTTATCAGCTTTCTTAAGTTAAGTAGGAATCTGAAATCCTTATATTGCACATTACATTACAGATTACATAGATGTATGACTTTATGTATGACTAAAAGTGTAAAGAATCATTTCAGTCACAATGATGGAGCTTTGTGACATATACAGTATTAAGTTAAATGAAATTTATAAAGGTAACAAAAAGGTTCAATTAAACACAGAATTGTTTTAAGAGACTCTCTAAATAATCTTCAAAGACATCCAAGACCCAAAATCAGCAGAGCCCAGGTGAAAAAGCAGTGTATTCTTATTTGTGTGTATTTTTTGGCCGGTTTACACTTGAGGAAAATGTTTCTAGTATCTACAAGCAAGGCGATGAGCAGGGAACGCCTGGTCAGAACCTCCGAGTTATATTATTCTTTTAAACGCACAGCTTACATTTGGCTAGGGAAACAGGGTATCATTTCTCTCCGGTTTGCTTAAACAGCAGGATACAAAGATAAAAAAAAGATAATGTTTTTAGGACAGCTAAACCAAGAGTGTGCAGTGTTTGCCTGACCAGGTTACCATTTCATGTGAGCACAGGAGTGTACCAATGACCTGATCTGAAAGGAAACATGCTTTAAGATTGATGTTTCCACTATGGATACAAACAATAGAGCTTTCCAGTATTGTGCGTTGACTACAGATGTGAGGAGCATACTTGAACACTGTGGTGCTCTCAGGCAAACCTGAAACCCAATATAGAGCAAGATGGCCAAATACATATGAAAATAAAGAATTTAGTATGACAAAATATAAAAATACAGAATGGTAGAAATAAGAGAGAAACAATACAACAATGCACCTGACCGTCATCTGGACACCTGTAACTCCATATCTATCTGGTGGAGTGGCTGGCCTACTTACCTACCTGGACATACTAATTTATAAATTTGTCTAGTCTGTGGCTGCTAAGGTATGTGAATCTTTGTTATTATTTTTCTGTTTTATTAGTTTTATATTAGATATATTTTAAACTTTGTTATATTAGTTTTGCTATTTGCCCAGATTATTTTTATTTGGGGTTTGGAACTCAAAGAAACATAAATATTTATTTTGTTTATGAATAGTTATTCACTTGGTTTTATTTTTTCCCTTTATGTTCTGACTAATCTCATGATGTATTTTTGTGGTACCGTTGTGTGGGAGCTGTTTCTATGTGGTGCATCCCCAGAAAACACATGTGACATCTTCATTTCAACTGCTTATAAGCCATTAGGACAATCTCCTTAGTGTCCGAGATTATGGATTTTTTCTAAAAGTGTTTCACAGTGTTTGGTCTTTCAAGGCAAAGAAATATTCATTATCTTTTGTTTTAGGATTTTGAATTAGGATTTGGTATACGGGTCTTCGGTACTCCCAGTAAGATGCTCAATTAATGCATGCAACATGCTCCTCATCCTAATAAATAAAAAATTATCCTTAAGGTAATTTTTCTACCTTATTGAACAGTGGTGTGGATATATTTTTAAAACCCTTCCTGAAACTATTTCATAGAAACCAATCTATTATACCAGGGTCATGAAAGCACTAATGAACATCTGGGGTCATTATGTCCGAGTTCCTCCTAAAATCCCTAGGCATGCTAGCAACCCTAGAGGCCAGTCACCTGTTAAAAGGCCAGGCAATCTCCCAGACGCTTGGCTGTGTTACTGGCAATCAGCAAATCATATAGTAGATAAGTCTCTTTCCTGCCACCTAAAGACATAAGGATTTCAGACATGAATCCCATTGTTGGCCAGTTTAATGAATTGAAATAGGTGACTAAGCAGTAATTATCACCTGGGCTCCATATCCAATGTTGGACATAGCGCCCCTAAATAGTGGTGGCTTGTTATCACTGGTTATGATAGCTTTGACATTGTCCCTTTCACCTGGACATCTTTCGACCTGTCTCCTGCTCTGCACTACAGTAGAGCAGTCTTGTTGTATGATTGTTTGCTGTAGAGCTTTATTTCATTTAATCTACCTTCACCATATATATACGTAAAATGCTTCAATCAGTAATCCAAATGTTCTATTCAATAGGACCTTTCACAGTAGGCACAATTCCAAACTGTTATACACTGTAAAGCATACTAAACAACTTACTGTCCATGAGCAGAACTACTCAAATCAGGTCATAGATGTAAATAAACACCTTATCTTGGTCCAGTTTATTTGATCCTTTCATTTAGGACAAGTCAAGGTGTATGCTGTAAATTAACCAAAGGCCATAGACAGCAATTCAACTACTCAGGAGGTAATTGGGAGGAGAAATTGAGACAGATGGATACGTGGAGACAGGGGAGTTTGTCATGATCAATGTGTATTATTTTATTTTTTTAGTGATTTATTATTTTTCATTCTGTATATGCTTTACAGTTGCACATGGTCATTTTGAATTTCAATGGGTGCCAACATTTGTTATTAATTGGAACTAGGTATTGATATCTTGCTTATGGTTACCGCAGCAGTAAAGTTGCTTAAGTTGTCGATTAAGTTGGCTGTGCTCTACCAGTGTAAATACGGTGGCACTGTTTAGTCGACATCTACATTTCTGGATAATTCCAAATGACTTTGTGAGTCTTTTTTACCTTTTACTTTTTGAACACGAACATAACAGTTTTGGTTACTGCTTTGTTTTTGGTATTATGGTATTTTGTCCTTTTGACTAAACTAAATTTTTGCTAGTTCTAGACTTTAATTTTTCATAGACATCTTCATTATCTGTCCCCTTAAGGACTAGCCTACCTCTTCTCTTTGTCATGTTTTTATTATTCCATTAATTTTACTTACCAGTACTTGGTGTTTGTGTCTTTTCATTTGTTTTCTCCACTCTCATCTGTTTTCTGTTACTTTTTTAACTGTTCCTTTTAGGACAATACCAAATTTTGTTCACTTGTCTGCACAATAGCATTCAGACAGTAAAGAAAATTAATCCATATAACTTACAGGGCAAAAAAATCCAACGTATATAACATCCAAGGCAGTAAAAAACAAAGAAAAAATGAAATGTTAAAAAAATAGATTAGAGTGAATAACATTTTTGTTTTTTAATGGTGTCGCCTTTCTAGCAATGGCATTAAAGGATATGTTCTTCAGTGGACTCGGAAAAACATTGAATATGTCTTCAGGTTGTTGTTTAAAGCAGTCCAAGCAGCTACTGCTAAATAATTGCCAGCCAGTGTACCCTAACTGTTGAAGTAAAAGTGTCTAACTTTCATTCCAATAAATGTATACTCATTAACTACATGGAAACCTACATACTAGGGTTTAAGAGGTCAAGTATAAGACTACAGTGTTTTGGCCTGGAGATGTCGGAGCAGATGTTATTGTTGTTATGCTAGAAGTGAGTGACTAGCAGTAAAAATTGTAGTGACCAGGAAAAGATATCTCTCTATTATAAAATAAAATCTTGGGAAGAGGCAAGACTGTTTTCATGCGACAAGACACGATCTTTTGAAGAGAGACACTTTCACATCCCGTGAATCGGTCAAGTCACGTTATACTTACAACCTTTGGAAGCAAGTCCCGTGAGACAGTGACTTTTGCAAGTAACGTCCTACTTACAACCATTTTCAAACAAGACCACGGTCATCTAACATCTCAGTTGTTGTAATGCTTTTGGCAGACACACTTCCTGCACTCTCAATGCTTAAAAATTTTTGGTGCCCATGCCCGGGGCCGGAAAAAGATGAAGTAGAATGTCATAAAGAATTCAAAAACATTGGCGCGATACACATGCAGAGCAGGTTAGAGATAATGGAAGTAGGAAATTTTCGAAAATCTCAAAAAATGATAGTAAAGATCGCATTAGTGCAATCAAACAGAAAATATTACTCAGTGAAATAATAGAATAGCGAAAAGAGATCGAATAGTGTTTGAGGAAGTCTGGGAGAGAAGAGAGACAAGGCAGTGAGACAAAAGGACATCTGCTGTACAGGCTTTTAAACGTTTAAAGCGCCACACGAAATGCAGATTGTGCGGCACAGTAGCAGCAGCAAGCCAGCAGCTAATCGAGCAAAGAGGAGGTAAAAAAACACCTGTTACTTTTTTCCCATTGTATCGTCATTTAAGAGGGGTTTCATTCAGTTCCCCTCTTCACAACAGTGCGTAGCACTGGCGGTGGGGGGAAAGGGGTTGGCAAGCGAAGTGAGCAGGGGCAAAGCCCCCTAGTTAATTAAAAAACAAAGCAGGGATTGCAACCTGCAAATCAAAACATATTTTATCAAAACCAAATATCAAAGTCAAGAAACATTGTCTAAAATTCTATACCCAAAAAGTGATTAACAAAGAGTGAAATTCTTGGGGAGTTTATCCATTGGCTGAGACAGAGATGAGACATCACTGCTGACCTTTTATGTCATTGCACCAAATATTTCAAATGTTGTGCCAGTTACCTTGGTAATGCTAAAACAAAACACTCCAAAACGGCAGTGCCCATAAACAACTAAAAATTATTTTATATCATTAAATACTCATCAAAAGCGAAAAATTCAATTCTCTATGTTTTAAAACCAAAACCAGAAGAAATGACATCAGGGAAAAAAAAATATCAGGAAGCTCACAATAAAATAAATAAATAAAATAAAGTAACTTCATAACACTTGCACTGTTACTCACCAGATACTGTGGACTCCAACCACAGACTAGGCACACTTTTAGCCAGTAACTACAATTAGCAAAAATGAGAAATGCTAGACATTTGGAAATTGTGTAAAACAAACACATGAATTGTTTTAGGTAGAACAGGCTGTTTAGCACAAGACAGGTTGTTCATTTTTATTCTCCTATCATTTCCAATATAATGTGAAGTCAAGAACTGAGGGTGCCAAGGGTGCCACTTTCAACACACTACTCAGTTCTTTGTTTCATGTATGGTATCTTCAGCAAACTGAATGAATATACATTTTGTTTTGTTTGCAATAAATGTTTAATCAGCTTTCATCTGTGCTCTTTTTTAAGTAAATTATTTTAAAGTAACTTCTGGTAACAACCTTAATCTTATTTTCCATCATAATTTTAGATAAGTCTGTTACATATTATGTATTACATTGCCATGTCCAACAATCAGAATTTTTATTTATGCTTGATTGATTTTAAAAAAGAGGCCTAAACTCGATTTGCTTTAGCTAAAAAATCAGTTTTAATCAATCTTTCCTCATGTAGGTCTGATGAATATTTTAGATCTTTGGCAAGACTTTTAGAATTTGGAGATTAAAGCAGTGAGCATTGATTTGAGTTCTCATAAGTGTAGTGTGCCCATTAAAGATAACTTTAACTGTAACTGCCAGGTCATTTTCACCAAACTATGCAATTCCTGTCCATCCATCCATCCATTTTCCAACCCGCTGAATCCGAACACAGGGTCACGGGGGTCTGCTGGAGCCAATCCCAGCCAACACAGGGCACAAGGCAGGAACCAATCCCGGGCAGAGTGCCAACCCACCGCAGGCAATTCCTGTCTGAAAATCAAAAAGTTAATCTTACTAGATTTCTGTTAATCTTTTCAATTTTCTTTAACAGAGTTCTTTCCTTCGATAGTACAGTAATGTTTAAGTTTTCTACATTTCCTGTAACTGTTCTTATGCTAGTGTTTTACTTGCTAACAAAAAATATGTTTACCCATGTCTATGACTCTTCTTCTTGGAGTGTGCCTTTCTCATCTTCTTTTGGCATATGTGCCAGACTATTTGTTTGTTATCTACACAGTAATCAAAGGAACTGGTGCCAGTTGAAACCTGTGGAGACTCCTTCATTGTATACATCAACACAAGGCAGTATTCCATTTTGACAGATCATCATCCAGCTAAGTTTTATTAACTTTTTATGTTTATATGTGAAAAATAAATAGTTACGATGAGTTTCTTTATTTGCAATAGCTTGCATACCTCTTTCATCAATAGATGTTAAGGGTATTCTTTGACCTTTCACTGTTTGCTGGCATACACACATTTATCACTGTTTTTGTAGTATTGGCTGAGTTGTTCCCTGAAAGAGTTGCATGGCATTATTAATTATATATACTGTATAAATTAGTAAAAGCTATAATACAATATGTTTCTCTGAAGGACCAATTATGAACTGCGTTATAATCTTAATTATAATGTGATTGTTGCTAATGCAGTTGGCCACATGAACAAGTCTTGTCAAATTTACCTTACCAATATTTTAAAATATATTCTCTGGTTGGATAATGACTGACTGATATTCTCTGGTTTAGTCAAAATCCAGGTGTCTACTCAATATGAGTTTATATACAGTATGCAAGATTTTTAATACATTTCTTGAACAAGGAGGGTACGCTATGATTTTGTCTATATCCCAGAATAAACAAAAATCATTCTGTAATATTTGTTATTTGGGATTGTCTGAACAGAATGCGCAAATTACGCAGCCTCACTTTAGAATGATTTTTATCTGTCTTTACAATGTTATTGCTTTCATCACTCTCATTTTCTGGATTCAATCTAAAATTAATTTGTTTTTCATATTTGTGGTGGTTTACATATATTACGATTAACAGTAATGCCCTCTTCATACATTGATGATAAGGAAATTTTCCCAATGATTATTGATTTTTACTTGTAATTTTCAAAAGAAAATTTGTGACATAAATAGGAAGTTGTTCACAATGCAAAATGTTCCCTATCCAGTACTTTCCATTTCTTTTTTTTAACATTTTATTAATTTAATTAAAATCAAATAACATTCCATACAAGCAAGTCAAGTTTAACAAAACTAGGTTTGAAACAAATCCCCCCCTACCCGTGAGAAAGAGAGCTAGGTCAGCAGAGTAAAACTTTAATAATAGTAAAAATATGTAGATAAATAAAAGAATAAAAATAAATAGAATAAAAAAGAGTACTTTGCATTTCAGGTTGGTTGTCACATATGTTTAGCGCTGGATGACTTGCTTCCATGGAGGCTGTTATCAACTCAAATTAGTTAATCCCAAAACATCTCAAAGTTTGAATTGACAGTATTGTTTCCAACATTTAGATAGATAGATAGATAGATAGATAGATAGATAGATAGATAGATAGATAGATAGATAGATAGATAGATAGATAGATAGATAGATAGATAGATAGATAGATAGATAGACAGACAGTGTCACATGCACGCGCATGGGAGACAGTCTAAGGGCTTAATTGAGCATGAGCTACAGAGTCAGGGGTTGATGAATCACATTATTGCCTTTTCTCCCTCTTCTGCAGACCTCCAGGAGGGAAGACTAAGTAAAGTTCCACCTACTTCCAGTACCAGACCATGCCCTTCTGTTGACCTCACTTCTGCCAATATCATGCCTCTTCTTGCATGCATGTATAAAGCTCAAGACCTCCACTCACTAAATTAGTCACGTTATGACTCAGTCTTTGATGACAGATTTTTTTTTGATTATCGCTGTTGTTTGGGATACCCCATAACTTCTTCTTTGTTTTTGTCTTTTCACAATAGATAGATAGATAGATCCATCTCTATCACAAGGAGTCCATAGTGTAGTGAGAGTGATAGCTTTCATGTACTCTAGTTATGAGTGTACAATCGTCTTCTCCTTTACATACAGGGGTGGACAAATATAGGCTTGCAGTTGTTCTTATGGAAAATGAAATGCAGGTTATGATTATTACAATCGCTTTATTAACTCAATAGCTTTTTTAACTTTATTAATTCAAAAGAATGTCACAATGGCATAGTGCACTTAGGTACAATCTCATTACATTATTTTTCAGCCTTGTGATCAGGCAATTCCACACACAGCTAATGGACTGCACGGAAAATAGTAGCCACAATATAATTTTAATGTGATTTTAATGCATCGATGAATCAATAATTTATGGACAAAACAAAAAGCACATCATCAACATAAATATTTAAGGTAGTAATACATAGCATACTGTAAATATATAGAAAGTGTGAAAAGCCCACAAAAATTGGTTATGGTCAATTTTTTGTCTGACTCTCCCTTACACAGTTTATTGTTACTTCCTCAGATGATATTTAATAAAGGAATGAAGATTCCATTGAGATTATTGTTTCTTTATGGAACTGTTTCTTTTTGGGTGTTGTGTAAATGATCAATTTAAATAAATACAACACTGACGTATCAATGTTTTTGAGTTTAGGTGCATAAATATTAGATTTCTACTCAATAAATACAATATACAGTATCTATCATTGAAACCTTTTTTCAAGAAAAAAGAAACTTTATTCTTGGCTAACTAAACCTAATTTTCAATATATTCCACTGATGTTCATTCATCACCTTTATCATATGCCTTGTAAGCTCCATGCCATGAGTCTGATCACAGATCATTTTTGTTATCTTTGCCAGTCAAGTGCTCCTGGAATCATTTTTATATTTATTCTGGGAGTGTTCCCTGTTTTTTGCATTTTTGGTCATCTATTGGTAACTATCTGCCTTTAATCACCTCTGCCTCCCTGCCCCACCAAATCTTTGTCCTGCTGGACCTTTCTTCACTCTCATCTTACATACAGTAGGTGGTTTTCTCATTGGAAATCTGCTGACTGTCTAACTTTTTCCTTCTTGAATTCTTAGCCACTGGTTCGTGTGGTTCCAATACTGCAGTTTGGTATACTAGTGTCCAGTTAGTCAAGATTAGTAATAATCAGTATAAGCAGGTATTCAACACATTAAATCCCTGCTGATATAGATTATCACTAATTAGACTTAATTATAAGCAGTGTGGGGAACAGCCTGGACACAGACAGGCGGACACCGTAGGTTCGAACACCAACACATGTTTATTCATATTTACAATAATCAAAACACACACACTGGTGGGAGAGTTTGGTTTTATATTAAGTTTCCTTATTGTTAGCCTATAACTTGTATTATCATTATCATAGTTCCAGAATTCTTGTTAGTTAAATTTGTTTCACTGTACAGTTGGGTTTTTAATTTCTTGACAGGCAGACCCCAGGTGGTTTGAGTGGGAAGCCACACTTCATCTTCTCTTATTCTCAAAACAGGGGCTCCACAGGGCTGTGTTCTGAGTCCCCTGCTATATTCCCTCTAGATATACTGTATGACTGCATGGCTGCACAGGACTCTGACACCATTGTCAAGTTTGCTGATCACACAGCTGTGGTAAGTCTAATCTCTAACAACAATGAGCAGGCTTACCTATGCGAAATGGAGAGTCTGCCACACTGGTATCAGGACGACAGTCTTTTCCTGATTGTCCACAAGACAAAGGAATTGATTGTGAAATTTGGTAGAAGACAGCAGAGGCACTACCACCCTGTTGGAATTAATAGCACTAAGGTGGAGAGTGTGGGCAATTTCAAATACCTCAGTGTCCATATCACAGAGGACCTGACATGGTCCAAGCCATGGTAAAGAATGCCTTCCCAAATATTAAATTATTAAATAATTTTTAAAAATTCACCATCAAAAGTTTCCTAACAAGAAGTACTACTGTATTATTGTCTGGTTTGGTAACACTACACAGCAGGACTGTGCACTCTCTAACTTCCAGGACATCTATACTAAGAGTTGTTGGACAAGGGCAAAGAAAATTAACAGAGATACCAGCCATCCCAACAATGGCTTCTTCTCTGTGCGGCGTTCAGGTGAACACTACCACTGCCTGAAGAGCAGGTCAGAGAAACTGAGGAGGAGTTTCTGTTCACAGTCCATCCGCATCTTAAACGAGGACAGTGCCTAGTACAACATGATACACTTTTGTTAATTCTCCTAGTATTTATTTTATATTTCTATAAGAGTAATATACTGCTGCTATTGTACATATTAATAGTTGCACATTTTCTTCTTTTTTTATATTCTATTAATGGACCATCTTGGAATTAATCAACTAAGAACTTCACTACATATGGTACTGTGTATAATTATATATAAGAAATAAAATTTGATTGGATTTGTTGAACTTTCAATAAATATTTGGTCACAAAAACAAGACAAAAATGTTTGCCCTAACCAATACAGAAAAAAACTACCTTCATCTATTGAAACCTTGTACATGGTGGCATAGCTAAGTGCTGTTTTGCTGGGTTCAAAACTGTCTAAATTATTTAAATAAAATGAAATAAAATGAAATCTAATGAAAAAATTTTAAAAAAACAACCTAGGCAGTGTTTGAGGACTTGGGAGGAAAACTGGAGTGCTCAATGAAAAATACACACACACAAACACACAAGTAACATTTGCAAACTTCACTCTGAGTCTATTTACATGCACACAAAAAACAGGAGGAGGTTGATTAACCTGGTAAAAGCAGAAACCTGATTTCTTAAACACCTCTGTTTACATGCATAAGTACACTTCTGACGTTCTTCTTTCGTAAAATGCTCCAGTCATTAAACTGCAGAAAAAGACTCAAACGCCATCAGCTACTATGAATCAGAAGGCAAGTATGGAGTCTGTGACAATGTTCTTGTGTTTTATAAATATGTAATTAGTTCTTCATGTGCTATGGAGTAAGTAAGATCCATCACAAAATACTGCAAACTATAAGGTTGAACAGAAATTCTGAGTAAGTGACCAACTTTAGCCTTGTCTTGTCCTTAGCCCCCAAAGATCTGATGTATTGGTACTGGAGGTTGTGTCATCCAATCACACTGTTTCAACATATCTATAGCAAATAGCTGGATTAAAAAGAAAGTGACTGTCTTATTTATTTATTTCTTTTACCAGATTGCATGAAAAGGACCCGGTATGTGTGGTTCTTGCCTTTGTGCTGCTTGGATAATAGTAACAAAGGTATTTTGCATTAGGTTATTTTTAAAAAGTAATCAGACTACGTAATGCATATAACTTTTAATGCATTACCCTCCACACTGCTCCTGAGCTCGTGCTTCTGAGCTTAGTACTGTATGTTGAACTTACTAACATAAATTTAGCAATTTCTGAGATATTGAAACAGATTATTTAAGCCAGGAGAAAGAATAATACTATCGCCCGAGCATTTGGCTCAGGAAATTTACATTTTTTGACGCTTCCACCTGTGACTGCTGAAAGTGTGTGCAATATTAACAGGGTGCAACAGACATGAGCAGACCACAAAATCCTTAACTTTAACTGGGTTAAAGGTTTACATAGCCATATAATTAGGTTACTCACCAAGAAATCTATGATTGTTAACCCAGTTTCTCTAACTGGAACAAGTGTGTACATGCCATGTTAGAGGTCGGGTCTCTGCGAATAATCGGGTTTTTAAAGCATATGTAAGCAGTCAGCCACAGCCACAGGGGATGCACAAACCAGTGTGTTTCTTCATGCCGGTCCCAAGTTCGGAATAAATGGGGAGGGTTACGTCAGGAAGGGCATCCGGTGTAAAATTTTGCCACATCAATATGCGGACAACAATACAAATTTCCATACCGGATCGGTCGAGCCCCGGGTTAACAACGACCGCCACCAGTACTATTAGCCAACAGGGTGCTGGCGGAAATTGGGCTACTGTTGGCCGAAGAAGAAGAAGGAGATGAAGAGGGGGAGACATGTCCGGAGGCAGGAGGACAGGAGGAAAGTAAAGAGAGTGGAACTGAGGGTAGGAACTTTGAATGTTGGCAGTATGACTGGTAAGGGGAGAGAGTTAGCAGATATGATGGAGAGAAGGAAGGTTCATATATTGTGTGTACAAGAGATTAAATGGAAGGGAGTAAGGCCAGGTGGATTGGAGGTGGATTCAAATTGTTCTATCATGGTGTGGATGGGAGGAGAAATGGGGTAGGAGTTATTCTGAAGGAACAGTATGTCAAGAGTGTTTTAGAGGTGAAAAGAGTGTCCGGCAGAGTAATGATTATGAAGCTGGAAATCGGAGGTGTGATGATGAATGTTGTTAGTGCATAAACCCCGCTAGTTGGGTGTGCAATGGGTGAGAAAGAAGATTTTTGGAGTGAGTTGGATGAAGTGATGAACAGTGTACCCAAGGGACAGAAAGTGGTGATTGGAGCAGATTTCAATGCGCATGTTGGTGAAGGGAACAGAGGAGACGAGGAGGTGATGGGTAGGTATGGTGTCAAGGAGAGGAATGAAGAAGGTCAGAGGATAGTGGATTTTGCCAAAAGGATGGACATGGCTGTGGTGAATATGTATTTTAAGAAGAGGGAGGAACATAGGGTTACATACAAGAGTGGAGGAAGATGCACACAGGTAGATTACATCCTATGCAGAAGAGTTGATCTGAAGGAGATTGAAGACTGCAAAGTGGTGGTAGGGGAAAGTGTAGTTAAGCAGCATACAACAACAACAACAACATTTATTTATATAGCACATTTTCATACAAAACGTAGCTCAAAGTGCTTAACATAATGAAGAAAAGAAAAATAAAAGACAAAATAAGAAAATTAGCATAGGAGCGTAGGATGGTGGTCTGTAGGATGATGTTGTAGATCAAGAAGAGGAATAGAATGAGGGCAGAGCCAAGGATCAAATGGTGGAAATTGAAAAAGGAAGACTGCAAGGTTGAGTTTAGGGAGGAGGTGACACAGGCACTGGGTGGCAGTGAAGAGTTACCAGACAGCTGGGAAACTACAGCAGATGTAGTAAGGGTGACAGCAAGAAGGGTGCTTGGTGTGACATCTGGAAAGAGGAAGAAGGAAAAGGAAACTTGGTGGTGGAATGAGGAAATACAGGAGAGTATACAGAGGAAGAGGATGGCAAAGAAGAAGTGGGATAGTCAGAGAGATGCAGAAAGTAGACAAGAATACAAGGAGATAAGGCACAAGGTGAAGAGAAAGGTGGCGAAGGCTAAAGAAAAGGCGTATGATGAGTTGTATGACAGGTTGGACACTAAGGAGGGAGAAAAGGACCTGTACCAATTGGCTAGACAGAGGGACCGAGCTGGGAAAGATGTGCAGCAGGTTAGGGTGATAAAGGATAAAGATGGAAATGTACTCACAAGCGAGGAGAGTGAGTTGAGCAGATGGAAAGAGTACTTTGAGAGGCTGATGAATGAAGAGAACGAGAGAGAGAAGAGGTTGGATGATGTGGAGATATTGAATCAGGAAGTGCAACAGATTAGCAAGGAGGAAGTAAGGACAGCTATGAAGAGGATGAAAAATGGAAAGGCCATTGGTCCAGATAACATACCTATGGAAGCATGAAGATGTCTAGGAGAGATGGCAGTGGCGTTTTTAAACAGATTGTTTAATGGAATCTTGGAAAGTGAGAGGATGCCTGAGGAGTGGAGAAGAAGTGTACTGGTGCTGATATTTAAGAATAAGGGGGATGTGCAGGACTGCAGTAACTACAGGGGAATAAAATTGATGCCACAGCATGAAGTTATGGAAAAGAGTAGTGGAAACTAGGTTAAGAAGTGATGTGATGATTATTGAGCAGCAGTATGGTTTCATGCCAAGAAAGAGCACCACAGATACAATATTTGCTCTGAGGATGTTGATGGAGAAGTTTAGAGAAGGCCAGAAGGAGTTGCATTGCGTCTTTGTGGACCTGGAGAAAGCATATGACAGGGTGCCTCGAGAGGAGCTGTGGTATTGTATGAGGAAGTCTGGAGTGGCAGAGAAGTACGTAAGAGTTGTACAGGATATGTACAAGGGAAGTGTGACAGTGGTGAAGTTTGCGGTAGGAGTGACAGATGCATTCAAGTTGGAGGTGGGATTACATCAGGGATCAACTCTGAGCCCTTTCTTATTTGCAATGGTGATGGAAAGGTTGACAGATGAGATTAGACAGGAGTCCCCGTGGACTATGATGTTTGTTGATGACATTGTGATCTGTAGTGATAGTAGGGAGCAAGTTGAGGAAACCCTGGAGAGGTGGAGATATGCTCTAGAGAGGAGAGGAATGAAGGTCAGTAGGAACAAGGCAGAATACATGTGTGTAAATGAGAGGGAGGTCAGTGGAATGGTGAGGATGCAGGGACTAGAGTTGGCGAAGGTGGATGAGTTTAAATACTTGGGATCAACAGTACAGAGTAATGGGAATTGTGGAAGAGAGGTGAAGAAGAGAGTGCAGGCAGGGTGGAATGGGTGAGGAAGAGTGTCAGGAGTAATTTATGACAGATGGGTATCCGCAAGAGTGAAAAGGAAGGTCTACAGGACGGTAGTGAGATCAGCTATGCTATATGGGTTGGAGACAGTAGCACTGACCAGAAAGCAGGAGACAGAGCTGGAGGTGGCAGAGTTAAAGATGCTAAGATTTGCATTTGTCATGATGAGGATGGATAGGATTAGAAATGAGTACATTAGAGGGTCAGCTCAAGTTGGACGGTTTGGAGACAAAGTCAGAGAGGCGAGATTGCATTGGTTTGGACATGTGCAGAGGAGAGATGCTGGGTATATTGGGAGAAGAATGCTAAGGATAGAGCTGCCAGGGAAGAGGAAAAGAGGAAGGCCTAAGCGAAGGTTTATGGATGTGGTGAGAGAGGACATGCAGGTGATGGGTGTAACAGTACAAGATGCAGAGGACAGAAAGATAGGAAAGAAGATGATCCACCGTGGTGACCCCTAACGGGAGCAGCCAAAAGAAGAAGAAGAAGCATAATGACAATGCCTTTGGTCTCTGGCTTAGGATGCTGCCATTAAACCAAGTCCTTGTATGCTCTTGTTATTTTCTTATCCCTACAATTTGTTTTCTCATATGAGTTTGCCATGATCCAAACTGCCTAACATTGGTCTCCATTTTCCCTTTTTCTTTATCCAGTTCTGCTTACAGTGACTATTAAAAAATGGGATTATCTATTACACAAAACCACTACACTGCACTCTGTACACATGACAATAATGACCCTATAAAACCTGTTAACCACCTTACATCTTGCCTCATTATATGAAGTTCTACATCCCCATTTAACCCTGAGATGGAATCCATAGGAAGAAAATGGTGTTTTCAATTACAGAGGTGGTAACAAGGTTTAGGTTTATGAGGTGAATGTGATGTGATGTAATAGAACCAAAAAGCCAACAGTGAAGAAATTGTATATAACGAATCACTAAACCAAATATGATTGAACATTAGCCAGTTAATGTGTACATATGGTAGACACATGAAATGCAGATGAGCTCTTGAGTAAAAAAGCAGTTGGGAGCATGCACTGATAGCTCCCACCACACAACATACCACCTGGATTGGGACCCAAGTGCAACAGTTGACACTTCAGGTGAGGTTTTTTTACAATGACTGGAGTCTCAATCCTACCACCAAGCCCTAAATTTCCCCTTGCAAGTTGGAGAATGTGCTTGCAGGACTGGATGCAGGTTAACGTCATACCCAGGACAAAGCAATTACAGGTTAAAGGCCTTGCTCAACAAAGTAGAGTCACTTCTGCCATTTATGGGATTTAAACCAGTAACCTTCTGATTGCCAGCGCAGATCTCTAGCCTCAGAGCCACCACTTGAGTAAAAGTGAAAAGGCAAAAAAAGCTCAACGGCTTATGTCCATATTTTAATTACTGAAAACAATGGAAATCAGGTTCAAAATGCTGATTTTTATAGGAATGATATGCACATGAGCAAGTGCTTTTATTCAAAGGGATGGGCTTCTTTTAACAGTGAAACCAAAAAGACAGAAGAGCATTTAGGTGAATATGACTGTGTATAGTGTGTTGTATGCCTTTGTATAAATGGTTGTATTGTATTATTTTTTTTTCTCTGCATGATTTTTTTTGTACCATGAAACAATGTTGTATTAAAAATTCATTTTCAATGCTTTGAAATGAAAATATCACCATGTAGGATTACTTAGTAAAATTTGTCAGTTTGGTGTGAATACTTTTGCTAGGCCATGTTTCCGTCATATTTTTAGCATTCTATTTAAATGTTATTAAAAGGTGACTGTTCCAATTTCATTTTTATTCCAACACGTTTTATATTTTGTGACTATTTTGGCTGACAATTATTTTATAAATAAATAGGCAAACTTCAGACCCAGGGACAGCATCCTGATTTTTGTAATATTTTAAATATTCTTGGAATGGTGCCACATTCAGCACTTGATGCCCTGCTCTATGAGCTCCAGCCTGCTCCCTCCTGCATGTCAAGTGTGCCGTCGGTTGGCTCACTGTGCAATCCAACAAATACTGCATTACCCAATCAAGCATCTAGCAGCCTGCTGTCAATTGGCACGGTGAAGCACACTGGCCTGCCACTTTTCAGGCCCTGTTTTGTTTTTCTTTCTCTACAAGGCTGCCTTGTGGGACACTCAGTGGAAAACAGCTCCATTTGACTCCAAAGCTTGTTCTTCCTGAAACAGGGAAGGATTTGTGTTTTGCTTTCTTCTTTACTTTGGACAGCAACCCGGCTGAAAACAGCAAACGCCCTGCTGGATCTACCAGAAAACAAACCAGACAAGACAAGAAGAACGCCTGACAGACTTTTTCCTGTCATATGAGGATACGTCTGCAATTCGCTTACACCGTGCCTCACCCTGCTTCACGTGGAGCAGGACTCAGGGAACTCGTGTGGTTATAGTATTCCTCATCATATGGTGAGAAAGGATTGTGTAGAGCCATACTGGCTTTGTTCTGAGAATACCTGTGTGCCTTTTACCCAAGAAGTGAAACTCAGATATCCACCCTGCCATTCTTGTGAACTATGCTCAGGGCCATCCCTACGAGGATGCAGGATCCAGGGCAACTCATCCAGAGTAAGGCCCTTTACTGAGGCTAATAATAATATATATATATATATATATATATATATATATATATATATATACCTGCCAAATAATTCAAAGTGTATACAACACGTGTTTCACCCTAATTGGGGCTTATCAGGTGTACGCACATCAGAACCTCGGAGGTCAGCGTCTGGGACAAAGCCTCTGTCATTGCGCCACAGCAGCTGGTTCACTTACTTGTCAGGGTCCAAGCTTTATTTCCCTTCTTCCTGACTTTGGCTATCCAAATGGAGTGAGGCGGCTCCTTTTATAGAGCACCTGGAAGTGCCTCAGGTGTCCCGTGATCTCCTTCTGGCAGCACTTCCAGGTGTGATGGCATTCCCGCCACAAAGGGCTCTGCTGTACTCCATACACTCCCTGGAGGTGACCACAGGCCTCAGCAGGGCTGAGCTTCCAAACTCCAAACCCGTAGCACTGTCCTAAGCCAGGTGAACTGCCCTCTGCTGTTGCAGGGGAGGTAACACCCTGTGCAAGCTCTCCTCCCAAGTCCTTCCTTTATGCATGCATCCCAGCAGTCTGTTAATATATGTATACATCTAGCACTATAATATATAGTATATTTTCGCCGTATACAATTTCTTGTATAGGATCTCTTTTTGCAGTAACAGGGATTCAAACCGGCAACTTTCCAGGATACCAGCATAAATCCTTAGCCTCACAGCCACCACTCCACCCCATGCTGTCCAAGTACTGCTGTAACAATTTAGGTGATTCTACATTATTCAGCCCTTCCACCAGGGTTTGGTATCATCTGCAGACTTGAATAACTTTTCATTATGTTCTTGTCCAGATTGTTTATGTATATTGTGATGTGTACACAGCCCTGCTGCTCTACGTGTCCTGCTTCAAAAGTGCCTTTGCAGGCCCGCCACACAGTACAGCGTCTTTCAGCCCTAGAAAACTCATCAACACGACAACAAGTTCGCTCACAAGTCTCTGCACACAGCGTACGTTGGCCAGGGACCAATCACCGATACTGGTATTTTAAAACAGGCGATGACCAGGCCCACTTTCTCTTTGTCCCATCTCCTTCAGGACAATCCAATCCCAATCCTGGATTTGCAGCCGCGGGATCAACCTGAGGAGGAGGATTATCAGTACCTTGACTTAAGAAGGGAGGCAAAGTGGAATGACTAATGAAGTCACTGCTTACTTGTTGTGCTTGTGTATTATAGAGTGGTAGCTCCCACCTCAATAAAAATGCTTGCTGTTCCTGTTTATTATTGTTAATAAAGCTGATCTTTCTGAAGATTCTGACTCAGCCTCCTGTTTTGGGGTGTAAGACCGTGACTCACGCATCACAATATTAACAAGAGCAGTGGCCCCAGCACTTATTCTTGAAGAACACCATTTGTAACATCACGTATATTTGAAAAAGTTCCCCTCACCATTGCCCTTTGCTTCGTGAGTTAGAGCCACATTTGTACCCACCTACACACTATGCCTTGAATTCCCACTTGTTTTAGTTTGATCAGTAACATTTCATGCTATACCTTATCAAACGCCTTCTGAAAATGAAGATAAATAATATCATATGCACCTCTCTTATCATATGCCTTTGTTGCTTCCTCATAGAATTTCAACATATTTGTGAAGCACAGCCTTCCCTGTTTGAAGCTATGCTATTTGCTAATACATCTGTTCTAGACATGTACTGCTTGATCTTTTCCTTAATAATTGTTTCTGTTAATTTACCTTATGATCCAAATTTAGCTTGTTAGCTTATGTTCAAACAACCCTCCTTATAGACAGGAATAATAATACTTGTTAGCTTTCAGGCTTTAGGAGTTTCTGCAGTGTGCAGAGATTTTTAAAAATATGCTCAAAAGGTTTATATATGCATTCGCTAACCTCCTTTAACACTTGAGGAAAAATGTTATCTGGTCCTGGTGATTTGTTAGATTTCATTCTGGTTCATCTTAGCAATACTTCTGAATCTACAATTTCCAAGTCATTCAGTACCTCCTTTTTGTAGTCCCTGTTACCTTTATAAACTTTAAACCTGTATAAACTTTAATAAAATGTAAGATCAAAACATGTGCTATTTAATTGCCTTTATGTTTTAGCTTGCTTTTACCATTCCTAATACTCCTCACTTCATCTTTAACTATTCTTTCACTTCTAAAATACTGAATGAATATCTTTGAGTCATCTGTCACCTTTTCTTTAAAAATTCTCTGCAGCTTCCTTTTAGCTTTCCTAATATACTTTCTACCCATTGCTCTCATGTTCTCTTTCCTCATAATTCAACCCCTGTAGCCCTGGAATCAGCCCAGTCGCTCTTCTGTAGACCTTTTCTAGCGCTGCTATGCCCTTTTTGTAGCCTGGAGACCAAAACTGCACACAATACTCCAGATGAGGCCTCACCAGTGTGTTATAAAGCTTGAGCAGATCCTCCTGTGACTTGTACTCCACACATCGTGCTATATAACCGAACATTCTGTTAGCCTTCTTAACGGCTTCTGAACACTGTCGGGAAGTCGATAGCTTAGAGTCCACTATGACTCCTAAATCCTTCTCATAAGGTGTACTCTCGATTTTTCATCCACCCATTGTGTATTCAAACCTAACATTTTTGCTTCCTATGTGTAATACTTTACATTTATTGACATTAAATTTCATCTGCCACAAATCTGCCCAAGCCTGTATGCTATCCAAGTCCTTCTTTAATGATTTAACGGATTCCAAATTATCTGCTAATCCACCTATCTTGGTATCATCTGCAAACTTATCCAGCTAGTTACTTATATTCCTATCCAGATCATTTAAATTTATTAAAAATAGCAGCAGCCCTAGCACTGACCCCTGTGGAACACCGCTCTTAACATTGGCCAATTCTGATAAGGGTCCTTGCACCATCACCCTCTGCTTTCTGTGTCTGAGCAAATTCTGCACCCATCTACAAACATCACCTTGAACTCCCACTTCTTTTAGTTTGACGCCCAGCCTCTCCTGTGGCACCTTATCAAATGCTTTCTGAAAGTCAAGATAAATAATATCATAAGCTCCACTTTGATCGTATCCTTTTGTTGCCTCCTCATAGAATTCCAGCATGTTAGTAAAACACGACCTCCCTCTTCTGAACCCACGCTGACTGTTCAGAATAACTCATGTTCTTGCCCTGTGCTGCTCAATCTTATCCTTAATAATTTCTTCCATTAATTTTCCTGTGTTGGATGTTAAGCTTACTGGCCTATAGTTGCTTGGATCTGCTCTGTCACTCTTTTTATATAATGGGATGATATTTGCCATTTTCCAGTCCTTCGAAATCTCTTCAGTGCGCAGTGACTTCCTAAAAATGGTTTATTTATGTACTCACTAGCCACCTTAAGAACTTGAGGGTAAATATTATGTGGTCCTGGTGATTTGTTTGATTGTATGCCCTATGGTTAGTGTTTGGATTATCAGTCTTATATTCCATAGTCAGCTGCCTTTTCTGTTGTAATTTCTTTTTTGATCCTTTTTTCCCTACCACTTACTGTAGATCTCTTTAATTTCTTACCACACTTTGTACAAAGTAATCAAACTTCACAAACTACTTTGACTATTCTTATGTATATTAAAGCCATGTTTTTCAAGTTAAAAGATTTTTTATTACATAGTTTCCTCTGCTGGTGCTTCTAGGCCTTCTGCAAAACCCTACGAGATGTAGTGCTGTTCAAAGCTATTAGCCATCCCCAACTCACAGATATTGGTTTAAAAGATGATCATTGGGAAACCCAGAAAAGCTAAAAAGAAGAATCTAAGAATGGACAATGATTGTGCTGATACAGAAGGCTGAGTTGTTACCATTTTGGGAGGAAGTGGTCATTCAATAAATTACCACTGTTCATATTGTGAATGGACCCCCAGTGCTGCCTTATGTTTGGTTCTGTTTACCTTTTTTGCTTTACCAAGCTATTTCATTTTGTGGAGTTTACATGTGTAAATTCCACAAGTACTTTGTGCCTCTGTTAAAAGAGCTTCAAGGATCTAGCTGTCACTTTTGAGGCCTTACTTAACAGTACTATGGAAGTTAAGGATGAGGGACCACTGAATGACTTGCATTTTGTTTATTCTGTTGGTGGCCATTGATGATGTGTAGGATCTTATATGTGTTACAATTCTGTATTGCTTGGTTTACTGAAAGCAAGAATTTTGATGTCTTAGTAACACACAGCAAATAAAGTAATTAACTACCAGAGTCACAAACTCAGCAAGAAGAATTTTGCTCTGATTATGAACCCACGCACCCTTTATCCAATACCAAAAATGACACGGAACTTACTGCAGTAAATAAATCAATGACTTTGAAAACAAAAATCAATAACATTTCAGGTATTTTTTCTGTCACAGGATAATGGGGAACTGGTGCCAACTTTAGCAATGGCCAAAAGTCAGGACCGACCCAAGATGGGACGCCAGTCCATAACATCGCACACTCATGTACTCAACTACACACAGATCAGGTGAGATCTCCATGATGATTGTGAGCAATTAATGGGAAAAGCAATTAATGGGCAAACACTCAATGAAAGACATTTCCCAAATAACCTTTCACCTGACGCTAACTGACTGTAGAACCTCAGATCAGATTGCAGTTAGAAACTGCTCTTTCATTGAGCTCAAAAGGACTTGGTGTTTGCAAGAGACCTGATTAATTGCTCTCAGCATAATGTAAGACAAACAAATGCTGCAAATCTCTAGCTCTGTGTTGCCTTTAAAGCTTTCACTCACTTTAGTAAAGTCAGTTTTGTTAAAGTTGACAGCTGGTGATATTAACATTTGCACAAAGGCCACTGCTGCTCCTTAGGAAACAGAAATGCGTGTAACGCGGGCAGCTAAAAAATAAAGCAATGCTTGGTAGATGTAAAACTGCCCACCACCCGTCCGATATTCAGAGTAGTGTTGACCTGAGGGAGCAGGAACAGTAAATCCACAACATTACAGATTATAAAAATATACAATATAAATAAGAGCCTTTAAATACGATGTTAGAGATGGTGTTCTAAGAATTGGCTTCTTGCTTATTTGTACACTTATGAAGCCTGTGCCTTCTGGACCAGCTCAAAGTATTCAAGCAGTGGACTTCAGTTTCCAGCACAGATGAACTAAAGAGTGAACATTTGCAATATGTCTCTTAGTTTAAAATAAAAATATGATCAAACACTACAGGATTAACAAGCTTTTCAGTAAAGTTGCAATGATTTTTAAAATAAAACGCACACACTTGACTGAGATTTCTGTACTCTTAGTATCCCAGTTCTGCTTTATTTAAGGAGTGCACTATCATATTTTCCAGACCTGTATAGAGTTTGCCTGCACTGTGGGGTTTTCTCCAGTTATCGCCTAATCAAACAAACACGTTAAACTGACTGGCATCTCCCTATCGTCCTTGTGTAAGTAACTGTGGTTAGAACATTAGGCCAGTAGTGACGAGAACAGGCCATTCAGACCAACTAGCTCACCCAGATTGACCAAAATAACATCAGGTCAAGATTTCAAGGTCCCCAAAGTCCAACTCTCCACCACACTACTTGGTAATTTATTCCAAGTATCCGTGGCTCCGAAAAAAATCATTCTGAAGTTTGTGAAAAATCTACTCTTAATAAGTTTACAGCCACGTACCCATGTTGTTCTTGTTGAACAATTTATTTTAAAGTAACATCTGGGATCCACTGTACTAATTCCCTTCATAATTTTGAACACTTTAATCATGTCACCTCTTAATCTCTGTTTACTGGAACAATAAAGGTTTAGCTCCTTAAGACTCAAGAATCTGCCTAACTTCTCTCAAGTGCTGCTATGTCTTTTTTGTAATATGGAGGCCATACCGTACACATTACTCTATGTGAGGCCTCACTAGTGTGTTAAACAGCTCAAGCATAACCTCCCTTGACTTGTACTCCACATATCATGTGTGGCCCATAGAGTGTACTACTGAGTCCCAAATTCCACAAGTCCATAACGGGGATGGGAGAATGATCTGCCCATAGCAGGCAGTCTCCAACTGTCATGGATTTCTGGCTTCATAAGGTAACTGCCAACCACCCAACACATCCATCTGCAGTTGCAGCCCTCCATCTCCACCTCCTGGCACAGAGGGTGAAGATTGCAGCTTCCTTCTTGATCATCCCTTATTTTGGATTCCAGATAAGGTAAGGGAGCAGGGTCCATCTTGGCCAGTCCATCACATGTGATATATAACTGATATTCGATTAGGCTTCTTTATCACATTATTCCACTTTCTGATTTATAAAGTGACAAGTCCACTAAAAGTCAAGGGGTCTTTCTCTTTAGTTTTAAACCACCCATTGGGTATTCAGATCTTTCATTTTTACATCCTACATGTAATACTTTACATTTTCTTACATTAAATTTCATCTGACACAAATCTACCCAAGCATGTACTGTATGCTATCCAAGTTCCTCAGTAACAATTTATCTGATTCTACATGATTTGCCCTTCCATCTAGTTTGATATCAATTGCAGACTTAGCCACCTGATTATTTTCTTGTCCAAATTGTTTATGTATGTTAAAAAGAGCAGCAGCCCCTGAGGAACATCACATTTAACATCACCTTAGTCTGAATAAGTTCTCCTCACCATTACCTTTTGCCTCCTGTGTTTAAGCCAATTTTATACCCACCTTACACATCCATCCATCCATCCATCCATCCATTTTCCAACCCGCTGAATCCGAACACTAGTTCACGGGGGTCTGCTGGAGCCAATCCCAGCCAACACAGGGCACAAGGCAGGAACCAATCCTGGGCAGGGTGCCAACCCACCACAGGACACACACAAACACACCCACACACCAAGCACACACTAGGGCCAATTTAGAATCGCCAATCCACCTAACCTGCATGTCTTTGGACTGTGGGAGGAAACCGGAGCGCCCGGAGGAAACCCACGCAGACACGGGGAGAACATGCAAACTCCAAGCAGGGAGGACCCGGGAAGCGAACCCAGGTCCCCAGATCTCCCAACTGCGAGGCAGCAGCGCTACCCACTGCGCCACCGTGCCGCCCACCTTACACATTGTGACCTAAAATGTCATACCTGTTAGTTTGATCATGTGGTGTTGCATGCTTACTGGCCCATATTTATTTGGATTGGCCTGAGAAAAATCCAAAGTGAGGTGGAAACACTGAAAGAGTAGTCCGTACCGAGCAGAGGTCTATATGGTGAAGGCTACCAAATCAACAGGAAATGACAGGCTTTAAGTCAAAAGCAAAACAAGGTAACTGGCAAAAGCCAGAAAGTTCTGCAAAAAGAAATGTCGAGGGAAATGAAAGAAAGTTGTTTCCCTTATCAAATTACTGTAACATGCTGACAATAGCTCCTAAATAAGATGGCCGCTATGACATCACATTCATAAATGTGCATATAGGACACTCTGCTAACAATGAGTGGTGTCAGAGCAGTCAAAGCTGAGAATGGCAGAGCTGATGATGTCACCATCATGTGACACATAAGTGGTAAAATAAATCAATTATTCAAAAAAATCAGCTAAAGAAGATCAAAACTTTACAGTGTAGGAATGAACAGTTCAGAAAAACGTATGGACTGTATGTGCCTGCTGTTCTCTGGAACCCTAAGAGGTGGGGCCACCATAATGTCACACCTGAGGGGCCACCCTCTACCTTTCTATTCTGGTGGATGAGAGGGAGTCCCACAACTTGTCATTGAGTTTGTGGATGTTAATGGAAGTATTTGCTTTTTTCTTTTGATATTTCTGATTTTGTGGATTTTTTTGCTTGTGTTTTGAATTCTGCTTATTTGATTATGTATTGGGACTTGTTTGACTTTGCATTGCTTATTAGGCAATTTTTTTTTTTTACAATTTTCTTTTCCTACCACTGTTAATAACTTATAATTTTGAAGAGTCGATGTTGATTTTTGTTTTTAAACCAGAGGTTTATGGCCATCCTTTCCCTTGTATGATATTTCTTGATATATTTTGGGACTTTCAGTGTATTTTTGTACTTTAAAACCCTTTTTCCCATTTTGAGGCCTGTATAGGCTGCTGGTTGCTGTTGTGGTTTGGCCGAATTTGGGTGAATATCTTCTGGGCAAATCAATTAATGTCTTGGCCTGCTTTATGAATCTTTTGAAGGTCTCACTTCCCCTTCTCAGGGCAGCACGGTGGCATAGTGGTAGCACTGCTGCCTTGCAATAAGGAGATCCAGATTCGCATCCTAAGTCCTTTCTACTTGGTGTCTGCATGTTCTGCATAACCTTCCTGCAGGTGCTCCACTTTCTTCCCACTGTTACAAGATGTGCATATTAGGTGAATTGGCAATGCTAAATTGGCCAAGGGTGTGTGAGTGTGTGCGTATTTGCTCTGCGATGGACTGGCACCCTGTCCAGAGTTTGTTCCTGTCTTGCACTCTGTGCTACCTTGGATAGGCTCCAGGCCTACTTGACTCTGGAATAAGTGGGTTAAAAAATGACATGACTTCCTATTCCCACTATGTTTGTGACAGCGTATCACAAAACTCGGCAATTGTAAATTAATGTCTGTGACTGAGCCGTGAGATTAACTGATTAGTTGCTGCCTTATACTATAGTTTAAAATTGTTGTCTTCTCTCAGGATTTCACTCAGGGTGATGCCCCCTTCTGTCAGGTGTTATTCTGTCTAAAGCACCAGGAGCTGAATTAAACTGAGACTTCCATTAACCAACAGTAACTTTGGCTTCTGACTACAGAAGGACCTTTTGTGGAATGGTTGGCTCTCTCACAGACTCATAATGGCCACCATTCCATTTATATTCACCGCTCCCATTTGTCTCTGCTCAGGAATTTTCTCGGATGATAAATGTTGTTTTATTTTATTGGTGTTATGCAGTATTTGTTTATTTAATTTTATGTTCATTTATTATTTGGAGTCTTGCTTCTGAGAATTCCCCTTTTAGGTTTTTGAATAAAAAGGAATTAATTTCTTACATTAATTCCTTGATGTAATGTCTAACTTTGGATTTTATGAAGTTATTTTGAACTGTTCCCTCCGGTTTATGATGGGTGTCGCCGTTGTTGCCACAGTTAGGGTTGCAATCATGGGGGTTGTGACCCTAACACTAACAACATAAGGTTGAAAATCCATCCTCAGATATAATTCCCTATCCGGGTTTACAGCCCAAAAAGCCCTCTTTGCGTTTCGTTATTTGAATCTTTTGATATCTCTTGATCTCATACTATTAGACCTTTCGCCTTCTTTTTTTGACTTTGATTTTTGCTTCTCGATTTACTTTGTATATTTATTGTGCTCACAGTCTCACGGTTTTGCCATTTTCTTTCCTTTTGACTACACCTATCTCACAATTTCCCCCATTATTCTCTCTGTCATCTTGTACAGCACAACAATTAGTTGGTGCTGCTGCCTTACAGCTGAGAAATGTGGCTACTTTGCTCTTCTCCGAGTATCTTGGTCTTCTCTCACTTCATGAGGGTGTGTGTCTATGAGTAAGAAGATCCCATGGTGGGATACACCTGATACAGCCAGTATAGGCTTTTCAGTGGAAAATAATTGAAATTTCTATTACTTTTTTTTTTGTAATCTTACATTATCTAGAACATTCCATTCCACACACAAAGCTTACCATTAGATAATCAAAATAGGCTGCAATTTTACAGAACAAATGTTAAATAAAGAAAAAAGGTAACCATTTAGCAGTGCTAAAATTTCCTCGTTCTGCTTTGTTCTCCTTTTCTCTGACCCATTACTGTACATGTCCCCCATGTTTCATGATGCTGCATTTACTCGTAATCAATGAATCGTTCACTTTGCTCCTCCAGGTTGAATAGTAATTATAATCCACATAACACTTAAGGTGTCCGATCCCAGATGTGATGGACAAGTGCAATGCAGGTGCTTCACAGCTCTCAGTGAATGTCTATGCCAGATGGATCACTCTCTTGCTTTCTCCCAATGTGTTCCATGCCAGTCTATTTACATTCTTTTCAGCTTCATCATACTGGACGATTGTGTTAGTCACCTCTCCCCCACCACCTTCTTTTTCCAGTCTGAAACAACTTTCCCTTTTCAGGCTTTGCTCATAATGGAGACCCTTTAGGCCAGGAATAAAGGCATGGTATGTTCATTAATGAGTGCTGTTTTCGTTTTAATTGAGACAAGAATGTGTCTATTTAGGGACTTTGTCACACTGCAGGCATGGAAAGACTTCAGGCCGTTTGATGAAGCGTGCATAATTCACAACTGGAGGCTTCATCTCTAGTGCATTATAGTAACAACTTGCCTTTAGCTTTCACGGAATTGTGAAAACATGTTAGGCCATGTGGCTTGTAGAGACAGATGTCAGCGCAGAACAAGTGTCACCTTTGACCTTGACTCTCACCCCCTGTGAACTTTAAAACAAACTCTTGACTTGCAGCCCACCCTATTTCAGACTCAAATTTTTTCCACTCAGGGTCAGGGACTCTATTCTACCACGAAGGAGTGGAAAAGCAGGATCAGACAGATGATTTACTCACAGTTGGCATAGCAGTATGTTGCTGGACTGTGGGAGGAAAGTAAAGCAGCCTGCAGACAACCTTCTCAGACATGGCCATACACTATACTCTGAGGAGAGAGGACGGCAGGCTGGAACTGTAGTCCTACAGCTGCTGCCGGTGACATCAGTTAGGAAGAAACTTCAATACAATTGAAAATAATCACAATGATTTCCACGAGAATAACAAAGCTTGATTGTTGATGATATAGCTTTGTTCATGAGAGCATCTTTAAAGCTCATTATATTGATCAGTAATACAGTTCAAATCATCCAATAAGCATGAACCCAACTAGCAAACCAGCAATCATCAGTCCATCACAGGTCATGCTCACACTTACAGACTCTGAAAAAATTGGAGTTACTAGATAACATAACCTTTGGATGAGTGTGGAAACTGAGATATGTGGGATGGATGCAGGGAGAAGTCTGTGAGTGGACCAGAAGCTGAACCTGCAGTGATTTAAAAGCCCTACAGCAGTAAGGACATGGAGACCTGGCAGGAAATCATCAACCACTCTGGATATTGAGGGGTCTCTAATTCCATCAATATGTCTAGATTTGGGACTTAGTGATTCCATCTGCAATAGGATTTTGAACTTCCTAACTGGCAGGCTGTAGCATGTGTAGTTGTAACATGGCCAAAGCTTTAACTGTGCAATCTACATGCCATGCTCACCTATGGTCATATGCTTCAAGTAATGTTGTAACAAGTGAAAAATGCTAAAATGAGGTTCAGTGAGGGGCTCCTGGGCTCATTCCCCATAACAGGTTGAAGACGTAGAAGATCTGAGAAGAACTGAATTGAAAAGAAACAATAAAGCGTTTGTGCGTCTAGTGAGGATACCCTAAGAAGTATACCAAGCATAGCACACAGGGATGAGACCCATGGGAAGACTATTTATACTAATTAGATGGCCGGTGAATGCCTAGAAGCTCCCATTGAGGAACTGGAGATTGTCGCTAAGGTTATCAAAGTTTGGTCTTTCCAACTCCTTCACATCAGAAATGAGATGACATAAAATAATGTGGTTATGGAAGGTTCAGTAGGTTCAGTCTCACACTCTCCTTGTGTCTGTCTAAGGTTTCCCTGGATAGTCTGGATTTCTCCTGCATTTCAAAGACAAATTATTTCAACCAACCAGTTACTCTAAACTGGCCTGGTACAGGTATATGAGTGAGTGTGTGCTGCAATGGACTGGGACCTCGTCAACTTTGGGTTCCTGCCTCATGCCCAATATTGTTGGCATATATTTTTTGTTCATTGCTACATTTACTGTATGTCATAATACTTAATTTTATAGTATTTAGTATTCAATTCTATTTGCTGTATGGAATTTTCTGAACAAATATTTAATTCTCTATTTTGTATTTTTTGGCACTGCCATTTTGTGTATTACTTTTGAGCATAGGGGTAGCACAGTGGTAGCGCTGCTGCCTCGCAGTAAGGAGACCAAGGTTTGTATCCCCAGTACTCCCTGCATGAAATTTACATGTTCTACTTGTGACTGCATGGGTTTCCTCTGGATACTCCAGTTTTCTTCCCAAAGTACGAACACATGCAGGTTAGGTGAATTGGTAATGCTACATTGGCCCATTTGTGTGTGTTTGCCCTCTGGCAGACTGGCGCCCTGTCCAAGATTGGTTTCTACCATTGTGCCCAATGCTAGCTGGAATTAGTCTTCAGCACCCCCATGACTCTGGTCTGGATTAAGCGCGTTAGAAAACACCCGCTGCTACACTATGACCACTGGAAGCTGCAAGGATTTTCATCATTATTATATAAAAGATGGCAACATGCCTTAAGTAACTTCCAAATTTGTTGATATCTTTAATAGCAAGCTTAAATGAACTTTTGTAGTTTGGGATTTTCGTGAGTTTTTTCAAGTTTAATTTTTGGGTTGTTTTGAGTTTTGGTTTTGACTTGAGCACATTTAAAATTTTTCCCTTTCATCTCCTGGTATATTTTTGTGCTTCTTTTCCTGCTCATTATGTCTTTACTGTGACAGAACAATGCATTAGTGTAAGTGTGTTGAAAAATGAATGACTGAATATTAGGTTTATACGGTCAATATTGTCACAAATACAGAGCACAGTGCAATTCTTACTTGCATGTGTTAATCAACATTCAACACATCTCAACTTCTCTTCTGTCTTCCTTTACTGAAAAATCTCTGAAGGTATTTGCCACTTACTGTATAGATGCTTGTATTTTCTTTTTGCAAAAGAGTAAAATAGACCTGGGGACCTGGGTTCGTTTCCTGGGTCCTCCCTGCGTGGAGTTTGCATGTTCTCCCCGTGTCTGCATGGGTTTCCTCCGGGCGCTCCGGTTTCCTCCCACAGTCCAAAGACATGTAGGTTAGGTGGATTGGCGATTCTAAATTGGCCCTAGTGTGTGCTGGGTGTGTTTGTGTGTGTCCTGCGGTGGGTTGGCACCCTGCCCGGGATTGGTTCCTGCCTTGTGCCCTGTGTTGGCTGGGATTGGCTCCAGCAGACCCCCGTGACCCTGTGTTCGGATTCAGCGGGTTGGAAAATGGATGGGAAAAGAGTAAAATATACCGTGTATTTCTATTGACAATATAAATAATGTTAACAGCACCACTAAACTACTAGATAGATAGATAGATAGATAGATAGATAGATAGATAGATAGATAGATAGATAGATAGATAGATAGATAGATAGATAGATAGATAGATAGATAGATAGATAGATAGATAGATAGATAGATAGATAGATAGATAGATAGATAGATAGATAGATAATATTATAACAAACAATGAAAAGTAACCCCCACTTAATCACATCTGACTTGGCCGAAGATTAGAAAGCAATCATAGTGGGGCACTCGTAAATGTGAATGGCCATGCACATGAAGGAGCCCCAGCAGCATTTTTTTACAAACTTCTGTTGAATAATTCATTGGCTGAAAGTACTCATTGTTCCTGTGTTATGGAGAGGATGTGCAGCATTGTTCAAAATGGCGTTCAATTTTGCCTTCATTCTCTCTTTCACTGCTACCTTCAGTGGGTCAGGAGTTCATCTCATAAATGATCCTGCCTTCTCAAGCAGCATTTTGATTCAGTGGTCTCTTTAAGCCATCTTACAAGCCCATGATACCACAGCTGTTGTAATACAGCCAGCATTTCTCTCCTAGCTCATGTGTATTTTCTATTTTATTGTTATTTTCAATTATTTTTTTTTCATGTTCGATGTCATTTCTGTTAGGTGTGCTTATTATTTCTGTGCTGTGTCTTTAAATGTCCTGCCATTTCTTGCATTTTGTGAGTGGAACCCCAGGAGGCCGAGCCACCCTGACATCACTACTGTTGGGTACTGCCCCTGCCTTTATATTGAGGTCGTAGAGAGAGGGACCCAGCAGTGGTCCAATGAGCTTTGTTCAGAGTTACTGTAAGTATTGTTTTTCTCTTGATTTCTGGCTTATTGGATTATTTTGCTTCTGTTTTTGGATTTCACCCTCTGGATTGTGTGTTCGGATTTGGTCGCCTCAGAATACCCTATAGAGAAATCTTTTTTTGATGATTTTGTGTGTTTCGTATTATTTTTGGTCTTTTTTGACTTTATCTATGTTAAAAAGTGGTTTATTTTTTAAGATTCCTCTTTGGACTATCTTTACAAACCAAAGTTTTACAGTTTTTCTTCTCCCTTGTAAGACATTTTTGGACTTTCCATTTCAATCTTTAAAAGCCAATTCCTCAGTTTTGCACCTGCTTAGGCCTAAGCCTGCAAGTGGTAGTTGGAGGGTTGCTGCCTCAATCCATCACAGAGTTGTAGAAGATGTGAAGGATGTCAGTTCCTACATTAAAGGAACACCTATGAAAAAAGAGCCTGTTGTGCCCTTTTGTATATAGTTCCTTTGTGTTACTACACCAGTTCAGCCTGTCATTGATGTGGCGCAACAAGTACCACATCCACATTACTGCTAAAACATTAGCAAATTTTACATATTTTATATACCATTATTTGAAATTTCTAGCATATATAAAGCACTATGAATGCGAGTAACTGAACAACATTTAATTTGATTAAAATATAATGAATATTGTACTTAATTAATTTAACACTATTCATATTAGGCCGGCACAGTGGCGCTGTGGTAGTGCTGCTGCCTCACAGTAAGGAGACCAGGGGTGCGTCCCTGTGTGGAGTTTGCATGTTCCTTGGTGTGTGGGTGTGTTTGCCATGTGATGGACTGGTGTTCTGTCCAGGGTTTAAACACTATCTTGCACCGTGTGCTAATTGGGATGGGCTCCAGCACCTCCGAGACCCTGGTCTAGATTTACAGGGTTAGAAAATTACATGACATAATAATTCACATTTTTCTCTACAATTTCTAGCTTTCAATAATCAAATTGAGTCAATCATTTATTATACTGATATGGTAAGTAAAATATTATATCAGCATGGTATTAAGTGTTTAACCAGCGCTCCACTTGACTCATTGCTGTGGATTAAAGTGCCATATGTTGATTAGGTTAATATTTATTTAAACTTTTCACCCAACTGCCTAACATATCCCGCCATTGTCTTGACACCCTTCTTTCTTTCAAGCTTCCCAGAGTGCCAGAGCCAATCCTGGAACCATGGGATACAAGGCAGGGGCTAACATAGAGTAAACGGTACACTCACACACAGTCACAACAGGCCAGTTTAGTTTTATCAATCAAATAACCTGAGTGTCTCTTTAGGCTTTAGGTGAATGGATGCCCACTTTGACAAAGGAAGAGCATGTAAGCTGCAAGCAGGCAGTGACTTGGCCAGGAGTCAAATCCAGCATAACTAATGACACTGTTCTGCTGATAAATGTAATCGTTTAATTCATTAAAATGGAAAACTGCAAATGGGCATTAATACTTTCCTTGTTTTATAACTTTGAAATTAGCAGAACGATTAAAAAAGCAAAGATGTAGAGATAAACTAAACTAAACCTATTCCTTCTACCAATGGAGAGTCCAAGTCGGTAGTATGAGAAGTTTAGCCGTATCTGTTTGTGTGAGAGGGGACAGTGAGGGATTAGATCACACACATAGTAAACAAGAAATCAAAATCCTACTTCCTCTGGAAATGACTAAAAATTTGCATACTGCTGTAACCTATGCAAAAATAACTATATATCACCAGATATATCAGACATGTACATATATATAGAAGCAGAGATGCCCTTTGCCTTGATAAGGCTACTGCACCTGTTATATCTGAGGCTGTCTTGTGGATTCCTCTGATCTCCGTGTCTCTCGGCACAAATTACTTGGCTGGACAGACCTCATTCCTTATGTGGTGTGCCTGCATGTAACTGGCTTCAATTGGCACTCGGGTGTTATGTGCCCTAAAAGTACAGAGAACCTTCTTTTGCTGCACAGCGTTTCTCTTAAGCTGAGAAGAGGAGCAAATAAACAGAATTTTCTTTCAATCCGCTGACACCTCTGGTAGTCCTAGCCACTATACACAAATAATAAATAGGTTGTCTGGCTGTTAAGGTGTTGCTAGATGTAAAAGAAGTCAAAGCATGGCACTCAGGAGTGTAACTAACCCTGCCAGATCCCCAATTGAAAAACAACAAATGCAAACTGGTAATCTGGAAAGCTCCTCCCAGTACAGACCTGTACACTAAGTAGGAGCACATCCCAAAAACGCAAAAGGCGCTCTTATAAACAGAGTCCTTGTGGGCAGCAATCTGAGTGAGAGCCCTTGGAAGAATGGCAAGTGATCAGGAGACCTCCACCAGGCCAGCAGATGACACTGATGAGACTCGAGTGTCTATTCTGTGGGGCAAGAAACTCCAGGGGTACTTAGTCATTCAAGGTAAAGGTGGAATCATGGGATATAAAACTGCCTTGAACCACCAGATAGAACTAGATATTCTAAGGACAGGTCAGGCTCAGGCTTGCTGTGACTTAAGTGGATTCTAGAGGACTTTGTGACCTTGTTGGCAAAGTTACTATACACTGACCTTTGACCCCTGAACTAAGGATTGCCATTAAGGTTATCCAGAGAGAAGTTTTGAAGTTCCTAGCAAGTCCAGCATCAAGAGGTAAATTGGAGAAAGGGTTCATCTGGGAGGAAGGTACGGTGGCTAAGTGGAGAAAGAAAAGGTGGGAGGTGAATGGGTATATCGTGGCATTTCTTCAGCACTGTGCTTTGTGAGACAGGGAAAATAATCTGCAATGTCAGCAGCAAGTAGGACACGTAGGATTTTACTAATTTTCTGTTATACCTTATAAACTTCTATTATGTTATTTTCACCATTTATTGTTAAGATCGCTGGATGTAAAACCTATGATTAAAAATGTTTTTAAAGTCAAAGTATATAACAAGAAAATGGAGAGAGTCGATTGGATAGATAAATGTGAAACAGGCCTGGCTTCATTACCAGAAAAAAAACAAAGCAGAACTAACTATTAGATTCTAAAAATGATAAAATGTTAAAGGCTCTTACTCTAATGCTAAATTGTTTTAAAAAGTATACAATGCTCAGAGAATGAGTTTCTGTGTGCCGCCATTTTAAATAGGGAAGATGCAATACAACATTTGATCACATAATATCACTGTGTCACACACATAGGCAGTCAACAAAGAGTGAAGCATTGCGAGACAAGAGGTTTCTGTGTGGTACTAACGTCTCTCTCTCTCTCTCTCATCAGACAAACAGAAGAAAAATAAAACATTACTTACTTCCGGGTTCCAAGATGGCTGCCAAGACATCACTTCTGGCACCTCGCAATGACGATACTTTCGGCTCCATCTGTTAACATCACTTCCTTCATTACTTCACTTCCAGTCCCCCTTTGATGACGTTGTATCTGTCTCACAGTTTCAACGCCAACTCTCTTTCGTTCTCCATTTTGTATTCTGTATATAAACGCCATCTTTGAATGTTATTTTGTCAATCGTTATACATGCTTTTTGTCTATTACAAAGTCTTTGTGTTTTCTTTTGTCCAACAGACATTATACGGGGATGGTCCCCAAATCTTTTTCCTTTGTGAAATTGCTTTATTTTTGGGAAAACTAATTACAGTGATCCCTCGCTATATCGCGCTTCGCCTTTCGCGGCTTCACTCCATCGCGGATTTTATATGTAAGCATATTTAAATATATATCGCGGATTTTTCGCTGCTTCGCGGGTTTCTGCGGACAATAGGTCTTTTAATTTCTGGTACATGCTTCCTCAGTTGGTTTGCCCAGTTGATTTCATACAAGGGACGCTATTGGCAGATGGCTGAGAAGCTATCCAGCTTACTTTCTCTCTCTCTCTCTCTCTTGCGCTGACGTAGGGGGGTGTGAGCAGGGGGGCTGTGTGCAGCTGCTTCCTGAAGGACATGCTGCACGGAGATTCGCATACTTAAAAGCTCAAAGGGCACGTATTGATTTTTTTTATCTGTCTCTCTCTATCTCTCTCTATCTCTCTTCCTGCTCCTGACAGAGGGGGTGCGAGCTGCCGCCTTCAACAGCTTTGTACCGGCGGTGCTTCGCATACTTAAAAGCCAAAAAGCCCTATTGATTTTTTTTTTGACTGCTTGCTTTGCACTCCTTTGAAAAGGAAGATATGTTTGCATTCTTTTAATTGTGAGACAGAACTGTCATCTCTGTCTTGTCATGGAGCACAGTTTAAACTTTTGAAAAAGAGACAAATGTTTGTTTGCAGTGTTTGAATAACGTTCCTGTCTCTCTACAACCTCCTGTGTTTCTGCGCAAATCTGTGACCCAAGCATGACAATATAACAATAACCATATAAACATATGGTTTCTACTTCGCGGATTTTCTTATTTCGCGGGTGGCTCTGGAACGCAACCCCCGCGATGGAGGAGGGATTACTGTACAGCTGCTATCCATCCATTAATCCATTATCCAACCCACTATATCCTATCTACAGGGTCACGGGTGTCTGATGGAGCCAATCCTAGCCAACACAGGGAGCATGGCAAAAACTAATTAATATAAATTCAGCATAAGCATGCCAGGCCTGTTGTTTATCATTTCTCAACAAAAAAGAAGACAGAGGTCATTTTCTCTTTAACCTGTGTCTCTCTTCTCTTTCACTTTCTTTTGGGTGAGGTTTGAATCTCATCTTGTTTTATTTTTTTATTTTTCCTTTGCTTTTATTGTATTTAATTCAAAGCAAATGGTTTTATCTGGTATGTTATTATTATATGTTTGATTAGTAGAATACTATTGCAATGTTCTGGATTTCAAAAATAAAATACTCTACACAGTATACACAGTATACTGTATGTATATATATATATATATATTGTGGTGAAAGGCATTATATTGCACCCGACCCGACACAGACTCACACTAAGGCACGTGTAAAAGCGCAAAGACTTTTATTTTTCTTCACCTGTGGGTCACTTCTTCCCCGTGAACCTCACAGGCAATACACAGTCCCAAAAGCACTTAATTCAACACACACTCTTCTGGCACCACCACTAGCTTTGTCCTCCACCTCCTAACTCTGGATCAGAGAGTGGTGGCTGCTGGCCCCTTTTGTAATTCACCCGGAAGTGGTCCAGGTGCTTGATTGGCTTGTTCCGGCTGTGGTGCATATGTGGCACACAGGGGCGCAGGAGTCCCATCTACAGCACCCCCTGGCGGTGCCTGCAGGACCCAACAGGGCTGCATCCAACTCCAAGTCCCATGGAGTCCTGCGAGAAAGGTGAAGGTATTGCAGGGGAAGGTATTGCACCGTCCAGGGCTGCTCCCCCTGAAGATACAGTGCAGGGGTGTACTGGCTGGGCATGGACGCCAGCCACCTGCCACATTGCCCCTCTCTCAACTGAGCCCCATGAGGTTCAGCAGCACGTCCCGCGAGGTCTGGTTTTCTCCAAGACGGGGAGACAGCGTTATCCGGTTTGCGGGCCTGTCCTGTGGAGACAAAACTGCAAAACTGGGAGGAGTTGTCTTGACATCCTCCAGGGACAACCCCTCCAGCCGTGACCACAGCAGCACTCGTAGCAATGCTGCTTCCCTTTAATGAAAACCCTGTGGATGTGGAAGCAGGACAGGAATTCCTGCCCCAATGTCCGCTCAGCTGAGGGCTCATGGTGCTTCCGCCCCTTGGTAGCGTAGCCCTCCTGTGCCCTCACGCTGATGGGCTTACGCTGCGCTCTGTCAGGAGTTCCCGGTTTCTTCTTCCGGGTGCTTCTCTTTCTCTGGGTTGCACTGATGGTTAGAGTCCCTCTATGGGAAGAAGAGGGACCCCTTGCCATCTGCACCACTTTAGATGGCCACGAGACTGGTACCGGCAGTCGGTGCGAGGTTGTTTCGCAGCCGGCATCCACCAGCTGCCTCCCCGCACACTCCACTGCCACGCTGTTGGTCATCGCGGCAGTGTCTAGTGTAGTGGGCGGGGCGGCTTGGCAAGCAGTACTAATCAACACTATGGCCGTTGCGCTCCGCCCTCCCCTTTCCTCTAAGGCACAGGCCTCACTGACCTGTACCGCTGTGTCTTGCAGGCTGGAGGATGATGCACCGCATCTTTGAAGCCATTCGGTAATGGTTCCCAACGGGGTGCCGAGCTTCTTCTCTAGTCCCTCCTTAAGCAAGGACTGCAGGGGCAGGAGGACGGCTTCCACCTCCCGTAGAGCCCACGAAAAGTTCATGTTTTAGGTCGGATGTGGACTCAGACTCCCCTCGTCCCCTCCCGCCGCCCACAAGCCATCGAGGCCCTGTGGGATTGTGAAGAGGGGGGCTGAACGCACCCCAAAGAGACTCAGTTACTCCTCCGAAACCCATCAGAATGATACCAAACATATATATTGTCACAAACTCGAGACAGAGTCATATAAAGGTTTGGGGTAGCCACCCGTATAATTTGGTATCCTGGCTGCAAAGTTGCTTTCTTAAAATATACAGCACTGATGTGCATACAACCGAGTCCAAAACAAGACTGAGGGAATAGGGAAAAGGTGCAGGCTTTTGAAGGGGGAGACAGGAAGTAAGATCATAAGGATCGGGCTCATGTTCTTCAGCCATTGGTTCGAGCCCGGACATGACATCACAGGGGCCGGAGCCGGCAAGGTCTCCTTCCATTGGCTCGGTCCCGGAAGTGACATCAAGAGAGCCAGGTGGAATCTCCCGTGAATGGTCTACAGGAAAGGGAGAAAAAGAGTCAGTGCACTCTGCCACATCCCGGCATGCCTCAGAACTGCTGTCACTCAAGCCCTTTAGCTGCCTCCCATGCGCACGTGTGTGACAATAGGTAGGTTTTAAAAGAAGCCAAATTTAAAGCATGACAAAAAACGCGACATAAAAACATCACATAAAATTGTTGCACTTTTAGGCTTAGGATTTTATATATATATATATAGAGTAGATACATATTGTGAGACCCTGGGACCCCCCCAACTGCGCTATGCACTGAAACTCTGTTAAAACAGGCAGGAATTGGTTATCCACTGCTGGTTCAACTGCAAGTTTGCAGGCTCACAGCATAACGTGGTTGATGCAGAGAACATTTAAAACCGGCTGCTGACCTGGCCGTGCGCTCACTTTTTGTAGTCACTTTTTCAGAATGAACCTGCTTGATGAATGAGGCTATCTGTTCTTTTAACTGGAAGAAGGAAGCTAATGAAGGATGACTGTCAACGTCACTGTTTTCTTGTTGTGGGTTTGAGAGTTAAAGTGACAGCTCCCGTTTGGTTAAATGCTTAAAACTGCTCCTGTCTTGACAACAATAAAGCTGATTGTCTCAGAAATTTGTACTCACCTCCTTCTCTCTTGTGCAAGTCTGTATTTTTTTTTTGTCCCAGAGCTATTCATAAAAGGATGATGTATTTACAGTAATGGTAGTGTAGGTCGCGGCAGATGCTTCAAAACCACCAGGTTGTAATCTCTCATTCAATAAAATTCCTTAAGCAATCACTCAGGTTTTTGCTTTATTTGTCATTTAACCAGTTTTGGGTTTTGATTTTTTTTTTAATTTATCATTAATGGTCTTGTACCACCATGTACTGTAAATGATGTCATTTGTGTTGCACTGGGCTTTGTATCTCTCTTGATTTTCTGTTTGGATACCTGAAAAGTCCCTTGTGTCCCCTGTCGCACGTTGTGAGATCATCATCAATTTTAGAGTTTATTTTTATTATCACAATACCTTCATGTGAATTTCCCATTGGGATTAATAAAGTATCTATCTATCTATCTATCTATCTATCTATCTATCTATCTATCTATCTATCTATCTATCTATCTATCTATCTATCTATCTATCTATCTATCTATCTATCTATCTATCTATCTATCTATCTAGTGCCTTTGTGTCTTGTGTTCACCACCATTTTGTGGCCATTTCTTGCTGCATTCACATCTTCTCAGACTATTTGGATCTACCAGTTGGGACGTTCACCAATGTACTCCAGTTCGTTCATGTGAATTTCCGGGTGGATTATTCTGAGACACGCAGGCTATTTGTTACTTCTTCTGCAAAAATAAAAAAATCAGTTAAAGATAAGCAGCATTTTTATGGAAATAAAGAGCAAAATAAACATATTAAATGTGTTTAATAGCAATCTTTTTATTTAGGCACAATTAAAACACTCCCCATAAAGAGTAAAACTGAGTCAGCAGTTATTTAATGATAGATATTACAGCACCCCTTGCTCTAACTAATATCACCATAGCACTCAACTATCCTGTACAATGTACTAATCATAATATTAATATAACAATGCAAATAAAATCATAACATAAAGTGATCAAAATATTTAACAACCTATGCAAAAGAGGAGAGGCAATGACTGCATTAATATGCCCAGCTAAAACAGAAAATAAAATAAAACTCCAAGTTTCTTTAAAGCAACCCAAATAAAAGGAAACTGTATAAAGAGCTTGATTTCTTTTGTGTTCCAAAAGTGAAACTAAAGAGGGCAATTACCTTAACCAATGGCTTCCAAGCCCTAAGAGTCTCCACAAAAGAGCAATTGTCTCTCCAGCCCCCTGAGAAGCCTACAGGCTCAGTCAAGTGGCTCTTCAGGCATGGGTAAGACCTCAGGCTCCATACAGTCCGAACCAGTTGCTCTTTTGGCACGGTTCATACCATACGCCCAACCCAGTCCTTATTAAAGGCACTCCTCGCTAGTACAGTTGAAACTGTAACCCCAACTCATTTCTTGCCGCATACAATCTGCTCCACTACCCTTCAGGTGCACTTCACTTTCAGGCTTGCTCTGCACTCTTTCTTTTCATCCAGCTCTTCTTATATATCCCATTCAGCTCCTGCATTAATCAGACCCAATCACATGAGTCCTGTGGGGAGACGCCCCTTTCTCGTGTAGACAATTGCCTCAAACATCTGCCAGTTGCTTGTTGAAAATGGCGTTTTTTACATGTGTATTTATCCATCCATCCATTATCCAACTTGCTATATCCTAACTACAGGGTCACGGGGGTCTGCTGGAGCCAATCCCAGCCAACACAGGGTGCAAGGCAGGAAACAAACCCCGGGCAGGACGCCAGCCCACCGCAACATGTGTATTAATTTGCTCCAAATACAATTCAAACAAAAAAATGTAATTTCTTGCTGACTGGGTTATTCCTTCTATTATCCAAATGAATAAGGTGAAAAGTCAAAGTTACAACTATGAGAATTCGAGTAGTTTGGTTCTCTCTGAATTATCTTACTTACTACAACCTGAAAACTCAAATTTACTGTATATCCAATAGCATGTGAATACAGCAACTGTGTAGACACAGCCATGTTGTTATTGGCTACTGTGGCTGTGGCTGGTCACATGACATGTTAAGTCATCATTCCCCACCTATAAAAGATGGCTGAACGCTGGTTTCATCGTCGTTGCTTTGAGCTAATTCTAAAAGAAAAATATCTATGATTAAACAATTTGTTCTTTGTTAGGACTTTGATCTTCTAGTTTGGTTTTGACCTTTTGGCGTCCAGTTTCTTGGTTTTTTTATTGTTCTTTTTGGTTTTGTCTTTCTGTTTTATACTTTTTTCTCAGAATTTGACCCTTACCTGTTTTTCTGATGACAATTTTAAACCTCCTCTTTTCTTCTTCTGGTCTCCTTTCAACTCTGTGGCCAAATAGCTTTTTAAGATGTTCTTAAAAGAGTGATCTTGGATGCTTTCTCGTTCCTGTGGGGCTCAGGCACCATTTTATTAAAAACAAAGGTGTTGCATTAATTATTCATTCAAACTTTAGTTAAGAAAGTAAAGGAAAGAATCTTTGTGAAGAAAAGAAATAAAGAACAGTTTTTTTTGGAGAGATACGGGTTATGGCCTATCCTCTTAAGTATGATTTCTGGTATTAGCCTAGTACAGAGATTCATCTGATCGATTGATCTCTCATTGTCCTATGACTTGGTGTTTTTAACGTCATCCACCTAGAAATGTAAAGAAATAAAATTATCTGTGATATATTAATTTCTAAAATACATCCTAGTTGGACAAAGCTTTCATTTTTACTAGACTTCTTGACAGGGAGACCCCAGACAGTCCCTGTTGGAAACACAATCTCCGGTACCATCACGCTGAGCACTGGTGCCATCAGGGCTATGTAGTCAGACCGCTTTGGTTCACTCTACTGACTCAGGATTGTATGGCTGCATACAGCTCTGACACCCCATCTTTAAGTTTGCAAATGACACAACGGTAGTAACGGGTCTCATCAGCAATGGTGATGAGTCAGCTTACAGAATGGTAGGTATGACGATTGGCAGACTGGCACAAGTGTCAACAATCTGTCCGTTAATGTAGACAAGACAAAACAGATGATTGTTGCCTTCAGGAACCTCACTGCATAACAAGGGCTGAGCAGTAGAACTGGTTACGAGCACCAAATTCCTTGGTGTGCGCCTGGCAGCTTACATTACTTGGTCAATTAACACCAATTCCATAGCCAAGAAGGCACAGCAGTGTCTCTACTTCTATTAACAGCTGAGGAGGGCACTGACTGCCTCCCCCCATTCTCAGCACAGTTTATAGGGGCACCATCGAGAGTGTTCTGACCAACTACATCATTCTGTGGTTTGGGAACTGCAGTGTCTCTGACCATAAGGTCCTACAACAGAAAGTGTGCACTGCAAAAGAGATCTCTACCCTCCTTTGAAGACATCTTTGTACAACATTGTTTCTCCCCTCTCACAGTCTCTTTGTCCCATTCCATCTGGCAGAAGGTACTGTTGTATCCGAAACAAATTCTGCCAGGTTCTGCAACAACTTCAACCCCATGACTATCCAGATTCTGAGCACTGTGCTGCCCCCTGCCATCAGATATGCCCCTAGTAGCAAATATATGCAGTACATTTGTTACACTTGTCACTACTGTCATTTTTTATTATTAGCTTTACTGTATTTATTTATTACTTTCTATTTCAATTTATTACCATCTTTTCATTCACATATTATTTATTTTTAATTATTTATTTATCTATTCATAGTGTAATACCTGTCTTGCACTTGTCCTGTGTTTATGTACATTTTGCACCACAGTCCTGGGGAACAGTATGTCATGCCACTGTGTATGGACGGTATGACAATAAAGCCATTTGACACTTGACTTGACACTCAATCTATGAGTAGTTTGTGCCCAGTAACTTCATAATTTTCATTTGTTTGAGATAATGAAGAACTTCTGAATAAAATCTGACTGATGCAATTTTTGCATCTCTTTATCTTGTAAATCAATGACTGACCCCATTGATGGTGAGAGGGCCACACTTTTAGAGCTACCAGAATTCAACGCACTGGAAACAATTGCTATCTTCTCAGAATTTTCCATTTCAAATTTCCAACTACATTTTCAAAAATCATTAACACCTTTAAGGCGACAGGTGTGCTCACAGGCCAAACCACTCCAGCGCACACCACCTATGCTCTGAATGTTTTGGTTGTAAACACTCAGCCTTGTTTTGTTTCTGCAGCTCAACATATTGTAAATGTGAAATGACATGACAAGGATGTAGTTAAGCCTTCCTAACTGAAGGCACTGCAAAAGAGGCCTGTGTAGTTAAAAAGCTTTCTGATACATTAATTGTGTCAAGAAGATCCTAAGGGTATTGTTTAATATTCTTATCTACAGACTGGTATCAACAACAAAAAAGAAAATATGCATTAAAAATAAAGCAAAAAAGAAAAGGACCAAAAGAAGCCATCACGTGATTGAACTGAGTCATGATACTACTTGTCCGTCACACTGTTTATGGCAATTGGTGCCCGACTGGTCTGTTTTTCCACAAATAAGTGAAATCTCCATTGACATGTCAATAATAATAATATGTCCCCAACAACATTAATGTTTTATTCTCTTATAATTTCCACATCACTTGTACCCCATGATTCACTATTATACCATATGTTCTCCTTTCCAAATGGTAAAAATACTGACCAACTAGATATGAAGTAGCACTAACCACTACCACCTCATGCTGGCCAATGTGAAATAGTTACTCAAAAATAAATCCTAAAACTACACTTAATCCACAAACTTGATGCAAAGTGTGTTTTGCTTTCAAATCTGCACCCTCCATTTCACATATTTGAGTGAATGAACTCAATACAGCAGATAGTTTAAAGGGCAAGAAGATCCCTGTGACAGTAGACTCAGATCACATTGGTGAGGTGGCTACGGTGAATGGCAGCCATAAAATATATTATTTACTAAACTTGTGGCTTCTGATTGCACTTTTCATTGGTAGATAAAAGAGAAGGCCTGCAAAATCTCGACCAGTTATCATTTATTAAGAGAATTGCATCCGCTTGGTGACGGTAGACTCAGATTACATTATTGAGGTGGATATAGTGAATTTCAGTCATAAAATATTTTATTTACTAAAATTGTGCGCTTACCTAACTGAGTTTTGTTAGTTGATACAAGAAGAAGGCCTGCAAATTTCGACCAGTTAACTTTTATTAAGAGAATTGTATCCATGTGCAAAGTTCCAATACAGGAGGCTGTTGTTGTTGCTCAGTGCACACGGACATTTTCACAAGCTTTTGGAAATAAAGAGTAGCTAATAAATGTCAGAGCACAAAGAGTTTTTGTGGAAGAGTTGCACAAGTGTACTTCCTAGAAGCGCAACAGAACCTCCGATATAAGAGTTTATTTGATTAGTTATGGGCTTGTCTTTATGTGAGTTGACATTTTTTGATTGTTCATTATTTCCTTTTGCCGTCTTCTTGAAAATTGCTTTTCTGTATCCCATGAGCTGTCACCGTCTGTGTTACACCATAATGTACTAGGCCAATGCTAACTCTTTTTGTGAACGTTGTAAACAGCGCCCTTAACAAAAGCCTTCTCTTCCTGCTAAAGGTTCCCGCTCCCACTCCCTCTCTTTCTCTTTTCAAACACTCTTGAAGTGGGCAGGTCTTGTTTGAAAAGGTAATGCCAAGTTCATATCTTTGTGGACTTGGCAACCACATTTATGGTGCTGTTTTATCAGTAGAGGCCAGTTGCTGCAATGCTATTTTTATGGAAGAAATGCCGAATATGTCCTAGAAGTGCACTGGGGGTGGGGAGTATTATTTTTAAGTGGCCCAGTTCTGTTTTAAAACTTTAACAGAAGCTTTTACATTTTTAATCATTGCAAATGTTTTCATACTGGAGGAACCTGTCAGTACAGGCATAATGATATAATAACACGCAGTACTGAACATGTAAAAGTCACTAACTGAAATAAAAAGAAATCACCACATTTTACGCACAAGTTGGGGATCCAAGTTTATAAGGGCCACAACATCTCCCATTGTAAATACCAAAAATTTGTTAAGATCCCTAAATAAAGCCAAATTTTTGTTTTTATATTTTAGCGTAGCTGAATTCTGCTTTCAATTGTGTGTTGATTTTTTTTCTGTGATTCTGCTATGTACACTGCAGCTCCTACTGAGATAATACACTAACAAATCACAAATTATAGTTTATTAGTAGTCCTCTGAGATGCACTGGTGCTTAATAGCTTTAAGCAAGGCTATTCCATGCCTTGTGCCCAGTACTGCCGAGACACTGTAAAGTAAGAAACAGAGGGAGACTGTGAATGGTTGGGGACCAACCAGGTACCCCATTTAATATAAGAGAAAAGGAAAAAGTAAAGGGTTCGAAAAAAATTGTGGACGTTTACTGTTGCATGTAGCCTATAGCCGAAGGCTTTCAGAGAGTTCTTCTCATTGAGACTTCCTCTGTGGAGCTCCTTGCTCTTTGGATGTGGGTTTACCAGTTGAACAAATGCTTCCAGCATTGCTGTTCCTTAAATAGCCCCCATGGCCAAAGAAGTTAAACCCCAGAGACAAACACATAAGGTACATTAGAGTTAATTTCGGGAGCCGTTCTCTGGTCTATTGTTGAGAAAGAAGGAAGCGTTACAAACCGTAATCCCTCAGGTTGTTTGGGTCGATCGATATACCTTACCAGCGTTCTGTAGATGCTCCCAATGCGCACTGGTAGGACAAAACCTAAACTGGATGCAGTGGGAAAAGAATATTCACTGGTGAAAAGCTACATAGTATATTGGCAGCATGATGGCCCAGATATTAGTGAAGCTCGTTAACAAAACTCGGGACCGCAATAAGTAGACATGTAGCATTTTCTCCTTCTTACCATGTTTATATGGGCTTTCTTTAGTTATTCTGATTTTTCTCCTATATCCCAGAGAGACGCAACAAGTTAACTTGGCAAATCTAAGTGGATGTGTTCACGAGAGTGCCCTGTGATGGACTGCTACCTCATCTAGTCTGCCTGATGTTACTTTGTTTTGTCTTGGTAGAGTAATATTTTACTCTACTTTCCCCTTTTGTATTATTAATATGTAGCCTTTGTCAGAATGCCTTAAATCTCCCAGACTTACCACTGTTTATAAGGTATTACAGTATATAACTTCTCCCAACCTTCCCTCCTACATCTATAACCTCAGGCAATTAGGTGTAGTAAAAGACAAGCAGGAGTTAAGTTACACATAAAATAATGTATTATTGATAATATTCATAAATAATAACAATATGCAAAGTACATTTGAATATTGGCAACCATACAACCTGATAAATGGTGATGTGTAGTTTCAGGCGGCACACAGACTTGTTAGTTACTTAAAATGTCTCTAGTTAAGGCATCATTTGTGGTCAGCTTTCTTCAGAACAGGCCGCATGTCTATCTCAATATGGCTGCCGAGCTGTGCTCTTCATTGTGTTGTCCTTTTCAGTTCATGCATCAGTTTGGTAAGAGAGAGAGAGAGTGAGGGGGTGAGCAAATTTATAGATGTTCTGTCCAACCCCTAGAGCCAATAGGGCATCATAGTACTTAAAGGCTTCTGATACAAGCCAGTTCCAAACAGCCATACTTCAGATCAATGGGGAAAGAACATCTTAACACCTGCCCCCCCCAAACCATATGTTAAGGTAAAGCTTGGCAGTTCGACAGCCTGGCTTTCCTATGGGGGGTTGACTGAGAGACTTCAGAGAAACATTAGCCAAACTTGTTTAAGGCACTTCCCCCTAACTCTGTCGTAAAATTCGAAGAGACCCATTCCTGAAAGAGGTGGGGGGAGGCTTGTAAACATCAATGCTTCTCACTAATGTAACACTAATATTACATTGCTTTGCCTAAGTTACAAAAAAGACATACTAAATATTTATCAACTTATATGCAAAATCTCACATCACAACATACCTGGATTCCTGGTAACCCTTAAACTGGAATAAGTGGGTTCACTAAATGGATGAATGTAAGTGTGTTAATGAATGGAGACTTTATATTACCTCAGAATAAGTAGATGTGAGTTGTGATCCTTTGTTTAATTGACTGACTGCTCCACTTTGACAGGTGGATTGTATGTGTGTGAAAGGATGCCTTAAAATGAGATGGCATCTCATTCAGGACCCACTCCTGGATTGCACCCTGTGCTGCCAAAGTAGACTTCTGCTTATCAGGGCCACCACAGCCACCACTTTCCATTTCAGCCATTTTCTAGTTAGTTGGTAACCACTTAATGCTGTTAATGGAACAGACGTCTTTAGCCTTTCTTTTAATTGACTTGCTTTTTAGGATTTAGAACAATTTATTCTTTCTGCAGGAAACACAATCACTGTCAACACATGATCAGCTAACTCAGAGGTCTCAGAATGTAGTTTCTGGAGGACCACCTGTTCACCAACCCATTTCATCATCAGAAGCAAATTCTCAGTGTTAATTCAATAGCCTGCCATGTTCTTATTCTGTCACACCAGGCACTTACAGAACTGTTGATTTCTTTTTTATCTGTTAAAAAAACGTAACGTATTATTACAGGAGTGAGCTAATCAGTTGGCTAGTTAATGTTGATCAGAATTAGGTTACTGACAGACAGAAGAACAAACTAAATGCTCAGCAAGGAAGGCCATGAATTCAAAAAAGGATAGTTAACTTGTTATTACTGAGATCAAATACTGGCAACAAGAATGTTAAGAAAAATGTAAGGAATGTGGCCAGCTGACGGGTATTTTATCAGATACTGTCAGGGAAAGTGATTGAAAATATACAAAATACACACAGAGAGAAGAAAAGATACAGTTAGCAATGACGTTCTGGGTACTCATCTTCTTTATAACTAGCAAATTACAAAGAAATACTATCAGGAGATGCAGAAAACCACCATTTATTTTCACCTCAAAATAGGGTTAGCAGTTTTCTCTTTAAATATAATAGTTTTCATTGAGTTACAGGCCTGTTGAAAGTAGAATGGATTCAATATAGCAGCAATTCCTCTACGTCTAGGGGCGTAGCCTGGACAGGAATTGATGCTCTCTGAAGCCTGCTGTCGTCCCAACAAGGAGACAGGAGGAGGAATTACAAGAAATAGAAAGAGATAAGAACATGTTTTTTTTTTCCAAATTTACGTGAAATATGCCTTAATTGACCTTTGTGCTGATCGTCCCTTTTAAAGAGCACATTGAATATATATTATCGGGCAAAATTAAAAGCTGCCTTTGTTCCTGTCTTCCTTTGATTTTTAGAATTGTTTTTGTAGAAAACATACCAACCTGAATATGCAGTTGAGGCTATTATCAAGACTTACAACAGCGTTCAGATGAAGATGTAGCTACGCAAGTGTTAATATTAAGATGCTTGATTCCTTTTAGCATTGCCAAGTAAATAATTTTACATAATGTATGTTCAGTCGGTAGTCACTGATTAGTGACTTTGTTTTGTTCACCTACTCTTCCTAAATGGTCTTTTTTAGATTTGATTTATTACATTTATTTTATCTTTCCACTTTAAAAGAAGAGACCAAGCCAAATTAAAGAGTTAGGGTACCATCTTGGTGACCCCATATAATTCCAACAGTTGAAAACAACAAGCACACAACAAAGCTGAGGATTGCATGTTTTCAGACAGGAGCTCAGAGCAGAACTGATGCAAGTTCTGGGTAATGTAGTGACTTGACAGGAAAGGGTGGGTTCAGGCTGAAAACAGAAGTGACGTCAGTGGTGGATTGTCTGTCAGTCTTACATTTGATAGAGGGAAGAAGAGAGAAGGCATTAGTCTCCAGCGCCATCCCCTGGTTTAGTGGGAAAATTACAATCACCAGAGCCCTTAAACTGCCTTACAGTATATCATGATTTGGTATAATTTTGGGTCCTCAATGGCCGTCAATGTTTTTTCCATCGTTCCATCTCCTTCCGGTATTACTAGGGCATGACCACTGAGGTTGGAACCCATGTGTAATCGACATGACAGGATAAAAGAACGGCTATGGCTACAAATCCTTATTCAATATGTGGATGCCAAATCTCTGAAATATTCAAAGTTTTTCTGTGTACTTTTTTCTCACATGTACTTTCAGTTTTGACCCTCGTGTTCTCTTGACCGCAATTATTGGGCTTCGGTTTCATTTCTCTATGTATTTTTTGTTATGTTTTGTTGTTCACGCTCACCTCACAGTTCTTGCTCAAATGTTTATCTGGCAGAACACCTTCCATGCTCACTCATGTGATTCGTTTTCTTTCTCTGAACATGAATTGTATTTATTGTCTTCATTCTTTATAGTTGCCATGCTGATGACATCATTTTGTGTTTAATGTCTTACAAGAGTAAAGGACTGCAATAAATACTGTCTCTAATTTAAAAAACAGAAACTTTAAAGAATGGTTTAAGTGAAGAATCTGAGATTCCCAAATAGCCACTGTTCTGCCCCACATCTTGTTAGCTGTTACTGTTATTTGTTGAGCTGTGCTCCCCCTTCATCTTGTCATTTATTAACACACCAGTCAGTCACGTCCCACACACACAGTGGTGCTATAAAAGTCTATGAAACTCACGTAAAGCACATACAGTAGGTCCCATAATAATCATTCGAATACAATACACCCCACGTGTCTCACGTAGGCACCCCTTTATCTCTTGTTTCGGTCACATCCAAAGCGTATGTTTTGGGTATATAAACCGCTGTGTCTGGTTAGTTGTGGTATGCAGCAATTTGAACCTCTGTCTACACGCTTCTCTTTGTCTTGCTCCAACCGTGGAAATTATTCACCTTGTGAGTGTCTTTTAAAGCTTTATTGTTTAATGTATACTGTCTGCTATGTATTGCTTTGTAAATCATTCTTTATTGTCTTTGGTTGTACACTTGTATATACCTGTATGTTTCTTTTGTATATATTTCAGTTTACAATGAGGTACGTCCAGTAAAAGCCTTCAAGAAAGTTCACCTCTTGTCATTTTTTATGTGAATATGCCGAGTTGTTTAAGCTCTCTGCGGCCGCGTTACACAGACAGCGCAGAGTGAGGCAGAAAAGCCACTCTTTACTATCATTTCTGGTTTGCACTTTTGTAACAGTTCACTTGATCAATGGATCTCTGCTTGGTTATGGGTTTTGTTTTGTATGTTTTAATCTTAAACAACCAGAAAGAGTGAAAACATTATCAGTGATTCGCACTTTTCATGAAAAACACCATCACTGCTGTCACAAACGTGCTATTAGGAGGGAGCTGAGTGGACCGAATGGAGGTAATTACCCACCAGGCCAGGGGGTAGGGGGATGCACTAAACCTACCTCTGTTATTTCTGCAGTCCAAATATGGGAAAACCTGCCTGATTCAATGTCACTTCTGGCGACCAGACTAACATCACTTCGCTTTCGGCTTATAAAACCGCCATCTTCTTCTAACCAGATCATTTCAGTTTTGGAACTCAACCGGAGCACATCATTGCTTATCTCTTTGCCCTTTTGCAGCCACTGACAATCCGGAATCTTGGACACCAGGAAGAGCACATTGCTGCCTTAACTACAGTATCTTCTGGGCGAGTGTTACTTTTAGAATCGCAATGCAATCAAAAGTAATGGGATGATCAAGAGAAAAGTCATAAAAACAAGCCAGGAATCATGACAAAAAATACCAGTTGAGAGTGCATTTAACTCAAAGTGCAATAGTTGAAGTACTAATCTTTAAGTCAGGAACCAAGTGATCTTAAATGATTAGAAAACAAAGAGCATGCAGTGTTTTTTTTTTTTATAAGAATGGACAAACCTCAGATAGGTATGAGTCCGACACGCCGAGCCCCATACTGTCAGGCCGATGATGCAACTTGCACAAGTTCAGGGGTCACTCTCCATGGCAACCTAAAACACAACATAGCAACCATGGCCCAAAATGACAACCACTGGAAGTAAACAAAATTATGATAAACCATTTCTAAATAAATAATAATAATATGAAAATAAATTTTAAAAATAACAAACAAAGTAAAAACTGTTATTCAGGAATGAGAATCATGATGAGGGTTGGGTTCTAATGAGCAGTTTCTTTACATCAAGTAATGGCAACAAGAATGCATTGATAAACACAAAATGGCTGCTGATGCAAAAATAATACAACAAAATGGCAGCAGGCACAAAGCACACAAAATATGAACAAAATAATCACAAAAATTAATAAGGAAACAATTAAAGAAAATATCAACAAAGACAAATGCAAGAAAGAGGTACAAAATCATTTCAATGAGAGAGTAAGCAAGTAGTTTAGTGTACATTAATGTGTGGACTTGCATCTAGTTTAGGCCAAAATATGGCCAATAATTCTCTGTTTTATCTGCAACCAGAAACAAAATAGCTCTGGATTCTATCTCATTGCTTAACAAAATTTAGCTTTATGAGCATCAACATATGACCTCTTCACAACAACAGTATTCATGTGTGACCCAAACTTGAAGATTGGCAAAAAACATATGGAGATTCTCTAGTAATAAAGTTTAAAATGTGCACATTGCAAAGAAAATATGTCTCTAAATAGTTAAAACTATAAGTGCACACTGTTAGCTCCCTTTGATGGTAATGGTGGCTATAAAGGAGCATTCAGCAGTTTATAATTACCCCATATTATTTTTGTTTGTTTTCACCTTGCTACTATGTTTAGCTAAAGCTATACAGCCAGAAAAATTCATTTTACAAGATGTGACTTTTTTTTTTTTAATAGGCAACGTTATGCAAAACTTTTGTTGATTTATTATACCAGGAAGAATATTACTGCATGAAACAAAGGTACTTTGCTTTTGAAGTGGAAAAGAAAAGTAATTACTTAACCCTCATTTTCCATTCACCCTTCTGCTTGTCCTTACTTGACAATAGTGGCACGTGGAACGACATAACATTAGACGTGAGTAACGCTGTTTTTTATTTTTTTGGTAAATATTCTTGTAAATACTTGAATCATTCATGCTGTATGAAACTGTAAAGCCCCAATCTGACATGTTTCCATTCCTATCTGTGGCATTTATGCCAGAGAAACAGTGTTTGGAGCTTACTAATAGCAGGACTAGTGTGTAACTATCCATCCATTTTTCCAACATGAGCAGCCAGACACCAATCCAACCAACCAAACAAAACCCGAACGTCAAGAACAATCCCTGGAGGGATGGCCAATCCTGTATGCAGCAGATGCAAATGATAACAGTTGGGACATGACTGCATGATTTTCTTTTTACTGCCAGATTGCCTTCACTTTTCAATAATTTTGAAGCTCGGGGTTGCAGATCTTTAATAGTCATTTCATGTAAATACCAAAACAAAGGTGCGAATCCCAAATAGCATCTAACTCTGAATAACAGCTTGTGTTTGAAGCTCTCGCCTAAATGTAAATCTAACAAATTTTTATATTTGATCACTTTTCAGTTGCAGCCTTTGGAAACCTTTAAACACAAACCCATTTTGTTTTTGTTGCGAGACTATAACTTCCTCAATGGATTGCACCAGGTGTTCCAGGACCTATTAAAACATTAAATTCATCATTGTCAAAGCGGAATTCCCCAACACAAACAGATTTCTGCAAGCAGGTGTGGAAGCTGCAGTCCTGTAAAGCGCAAAATACAAAAAAAAAAAAGGCAGGATTCCATGCATTCACTGGAGCCTGTTGCCAAAAGATAATCCCTTTTCAAATATAAAAACTTTGCACAACATTGACTGCATTGTTGGATTCTGGGTGGTCTGCAAAACTGAACTGGAAAATTGTAATAGAACAGCATGTTTAAGGTTTTCTGCCAGATGCCCAGATGTGACAATAATCATTACAAATTTAAAACACATGTAACATTTTCAACCGATTGTTACCAACTTTACTCCCGTATTGCACACATGGTATGTCTGCCAAAGGGAGCTTCAAAAAATGAGGATGAGGCTCCTCCTCCTTTGCTTGAGTCAAAATGCCGGAGATGTCAGCCTAGGAATTTCAAAAGCTATTAAGTTGGAGGCAAACGAATACTCCTTACAAAAGCCCTGCCAGAAAAAAGAGCTTGAGCAGCTATTTTTGAAATGAGAACATATTCACTATTTTCATGTAAAATGTGGTGTTTCATTCACTCCATCCACATTTCAAACTCTGTGCATCTGCTTAACACTCACGAGAAAGGAAGCTGGTGCTTGAAGCTCAGCATTGCACTACACTAAATATTCAGTGTCAGTGGGCAGTGTCCATTGTGAAGGAGAAAGGAAAGGGACAGGTGTTGCAGGTGGAAGTGAGGTACAAGTGTTCGAGGACACAGCCATTGTTGCATTACGCACATTTCATGAGGAGCGAGATCTTCCCTTTAGAGGCTCATGGAAGACAACTGCTTTAGAGAGTCTCCCAGAAGAATGCTGCAGATCTCCAGTTTTCATTTAGTGTTGAAAGAGAAGCAGACAGACCCCGTCTGGTGTCTTCTGAGAACTTCAGCTGTGCTCCCGCCAGGTCAGTCCCATTGGGATCAGTCATAGAGTCACACTGCGACACACAGTACATAATAGCTTATATAGCCCATCGCCAGAAAGGTAGCGAGCAAATGCATGAGATTTAGATAGTCAGCTTGTGTAAAAAATATTGCTCAGTTTTCATTTCATAAATCCTTAGGAAAGAAGCATATGAAATTTTGAATAGAGATTATGAGATCAAACATAAGTCACAAAACAAGCTAAGGTCAAAGCTGTGAGTCAGTCCTATCATTTTTATTAACTAAGTTAAAATATAATTGCGTACATTTCTGAAAACAAGGAGACGGAATAACTAATAAAAGCATTCGAAAAGTTTTAAGGTTCTTTCCATCATCTTGGATAACCAGGAAGTGTGTGACACTAATCTGGTGATATCATGGGTCACGACCTCCAGTAGTCCTAAATAGCAATGAGGCTAGCAAAACTAAGAACAAAATGGCAGCACACTCAAAAACAAAATGACATTGCAAGATGTTAAATATTTTATCTATTTTAATGAATTTTAGCACATAATAAACCTTATACTGTATATGAAAGGGGGTCTCCCTCTGAATTACCTTTCCCAAGATTTTTCTTCCCTACAAGGGTTTTTTTTTTTTTTATTTTTTTGTTCTTAGGGAGTCAAAGCTGAGGGGCTGTCAAAAAAACAGGGCCTGTAAAAAGCCATTGCGGCATTCCTTGGGAGATTTTGGGCTATAAGTAAATTGTTGTTATTGTTGTGATTCTCCATATTCTAAAAAGCCCATATAAGAAACATTAAAAAAGCACTAATAGAATCCATAAAGGTTTTTAAAGAATAAACTCAATCATAATAATAGTGTCTTGCAAAAGTAAATAATGATTGTATACAAAGCAAACATACAGGGGCAGAGACATGATTTTAGAAACAAAATGGTAATCATAGCATCTACAGAAATGTGCAAAATTATTCAATTTTTTTCAGGTTGAAATAGCAGATTTTCAAAAGCCTCTACACATACTTCAATGCAATATTTGTGAATTATTATTTTTTTAATCCTATGTGCATGATGGATGAGAGACAACGTGAAAACTTATTTTAATCACATTCTCATTTTTCTATGGATTTTCTAGGACTTTAGGCTCAATAAGGACCTTAGGCAAATCTGGCAACACCACCACATAATTACATTATTAGGAGCTGTCAAAATGGTTTGTCTGATGAGGGGTTGAGTCACAGAGTATTTTGTACTTATAATGATTTTAGCTGCTGAACCTTGAGAACTAGGAACTACACAACTAGGAATCGCACTTGTTGAAGGATTCCCTCATGACATGACTCCCTCATATCTTCTTAGCACAGTTTCAGATTTTTTAAATTATCGCATGTTTCTGCATAGTGACAGCCTATTAATGTACTGTCTCAAAATATTTTTCCTGGTATGGTGACACAGCCTTCACTCATCGTTTTCTTTTTTGATTCTGTTATTGTAAAACAAATTAAAGACATTGGACAGATAGGCCTCTCTTCGTTTTTTTTGCAGTTCAACACATCCAGTTTTGTTCTTTCTTGCAGCTACATTGCATGCATTGGTACTTGAGAGCTATTTGTTTGACAATTCACACACACACCACACACACACACAGGAGCCCACCCCTATGATTTAAGACAAAACCTGTTGGATTTTCTGATGGGTCGCTATAGGCCCATATGAATGAGTAACTGGAGATGTAACGGGTATGGGCAGCAACTGTCTACATCTCACTAGGATCATGTAAAAGAAGGCTATGGATGAAATTCCTAGAAAAGTTGTGTAGTGTGATGCCAACTTAAGATGATCACAGTTTACACTGAATAACTAACTATGTTTGTATTGCTTCAGGTATCAGGGGTGCATTTCCTGAATATGATCAATCTTATATGAACAAGACAGCAAACAAAGAAGGTAAAGAACGAATGAGTTTTGGATTGTTTGATGAAGCTCTTTGTTATCTGACATTTAACAAACGAGTTAAAGTACTTCTTCGTTGGTTCCTCCCCAGCATCCACATCAAAAAAGCACAGACTGTCGATAAAGGGAACATCAATCCCACATATTTCTGTTGTCATATGTATGTTATGTTGCCATACCAGACATGTGAAAATGTAAAAAAAAAAAAAAAAACAAAACTCACAAAAGCACACAAATAAAGATCAAATTAATTTAATCTATTAGTCTAAAATGTATAAATAAGCTCTAAATGTGAGTTGGCTTCAGTGTAAAAGAAGAACAATGGTGAGCTTCAATCGGAAGAGGAACCAACGCTTCACGAAAGGAGAGTCAAAACAACTTATAGATGAAGTTTCCCCAGGCTCGTAGGGTGGAGTGGTGGCACTGAAGAAGGGATCTGGACTGGCAATCGGAAGGTTGCCAGTTCGAATCCCATACATGCCAAAAAGAAACTCTGCTCTGTTGGGCCCTTGAGCAGGGCCCTTAACCTGCAATTGCTCCGTCCTGGGTACAACATTATCTGCATCCAGCCTGCATGTAGGCCCTCCAAGGGAAAAACATGGGGGTTGGTGGCAGAATTGAACTCAAGCCACCATAAAAAACCTCACACTGTTCCATTCCCATCTGAACTAGTGTGGGTGCTGAGGTGTCACCTGTTGCATGGCTGCACTCCGGGCCCTAATCTGGGATCCTGAGTTATTTTGTTGTGTAGTGGGTGCGGCAGTGCACTGTATCAGCGTATGCTCCTAACCTCACCTCTTACCAAGGCTCGTGGAAGCCCCTAAAGACACCGGAATTGCTTCTTCTGCATCCTCAAGCTTTAAAACAGTGTGAGTACTTAGGTGTGCCATGTTCTACCACTCCTCAGTCAAGGTTAGGGGATTCAACACCAGAATTAGGAAGGTATTCATAAAGAGGATACTCAGGGTCTCCCAATAACCAGCTACCAGCAAATTCACCTCCTTTGCCATCGGTCCACATTCCAGACATGAACCAGATATAAGCATCATTTGTACTCTCAGGCCACTTGACCTCAATGACCCCAGTTGTTACATGTCACTGGGCATTTAGCACTGAGAACCCTTTTTTTGACAGATGTACATTGAATTCAAGAGGGCTAGGAGTGTGAATAAGGCCAAGTGTTTCATCCACTGCACCTGCAACACCAGGTATGCCTGCAATAGCATGAAAAACCAATTTTTTTGTCATACAAGGCATCCCCTCCTGCTGGAAATCATACATATTTGCTTGGATAGTGCATATTGCATGCACATATCTGAACACAGAAGCCATGTGAATCACCATGGGTCTGCAGGAATCCATTGGTGGTGAAGAAATGGAGAGCTGTCAGAAATTGCACAGTGGGGCTGAGTGCAAAATTCCAGTGTGTTCTTCTTTCCAATTTAATATGCATGAGACCAGGAGGGTCATTATTACAACCCTGGGCACCTGTAATTTCTGTATTAATTACTGATTACTGAGATGGTCCAGCATTTAGGACAAGCGATTTGGCTCTTGGATGGCGCTCTCCTAATGATGTCTCTGAAGGAGTTTAACAGTTCTCTGAAAAGGTGCTATTGTCATGTCTGGTGATTGACTGGCGTGATTGACCTTCACAACCTTTAACAGGATGTGACTGGTGACATAGCGAGTCTTATTGGTTGTACTTGTGTACTCAGATTGTTCACCAGGTATTAAGATACAAAGAGCCCCTTTTGCTCTAATTTATAAGTATATCACTATAATTTTATTTTTATTGCTACATTGATCTATTATCCATCCATCCATTTTCCAACCCGCTGAATCCGAACACAAGGTCACGGGGGTCTGCTGGAGCCAATCCCAGGGCACAAGGCAGGAACCAATCCCGGGCAGGGTGCCAACCCACCGCAGGACACACACAAACACACCCACACACCAAGCACACACTAGGGCCAATTTAGAATCGCCAATCCACCTAACCTGCATGTCTTTGGACTATGGGAGGAAACCGGAGCACCCGGAGGAAACCCACGCAGACACGGAGAGAACATGCAAACTCCACACAGGGAGGACCCGGGAAGCGAACCTGGGTCACCTAACTGCGAGGCAGCAGCGCTACCACTGCGCCACCGTGCTGCCCCTTGACCTATTATTATTATTATTATTATTATTATGATTATTATTATTATTATTATTAATAGTAGTAGTATTTATATATTGTCCAAATAAGAGAATCAGTTTGTTTTTTTGTTATCTATTTAGTGAGATGTCTCTCTGCTACACAAAAACAGGCAATATATGTCCAAATATGTTCTTTAAATAACGACTGGATCAGTTCACTTGTAATTTCTGATATAGAGTATGTATTACTTTATGAGAGGATACACTTGTTAGTTAACAAGTTAACTTAAGTATGACATAACAAAGTACTTAGCATTATAAAGCTTTGATAAATGCACCCCGGATAATTCTCTTTGAGCACTATTTTCCTCTTTTTATTAGAGTAAAATCTCTACTTCCCTTCAAAGACGCAGTATAAACTGCCACATCCACAGGTATAAACAGTATAATTGGTTGTATGAGTGTAACAAGACAGAGACAGTCTGCCGCCATGTTAGAGGCATCTTCACAGTAAGATCTATTAATCTACAACTGTGCTAAAAGGAGTTCTTCTCCTTCAGCTGCAATGGCTGCAAAGAATGTTCTACAATCCAAAAGCCCCACGTTCAAGTCCTGCTGCTTTTTCAGAAAAAACAACTGAATGGGGGTATGTATGACAGTCCCTACTGTTTAGGGTTGATCCCTGCCTCACATCTAAAACTAATGGGATAGGCTATGGTACCCACAACCATGAAGTAGATTCAGCAGGTTTGATAATCAATAGATAGGCAATGCATGTATCATGTAGTGCTCAAATGAAAATGATTGCTACTAGTACCTATACAAAGTTGTCAAGAATGTCAGTCTCTTCCTAGCAGCTGGAACCAATTTCTTTTTGAAATGCAAAGGAAATGACTATGGGGAATCTCCATCAAATACTTCCTGATCATGAAAGCCATTTTTCTTTCAAATTGATGAAAGATTTATGCAGACTATAACATGTTGAGAAATGGTATTGTCAGCAAGCAAACAGTCCAACTGAGTATTTAAAAAAAAAAAAAACATTTAAACAGATGATTAAAAGATTTTTCCTGGATGATCTAACCGAGTGGGCCTTCCTTTGCAGATGTATGTAATGAATGAGGGGGCCGTTGCATTATATTTTTAAAAAGACAGAGAAAGAGAGTACTTGAAATCCTGGAAAGGGACTCTGAAAGAATGCTGGCTCCTAGAAGACTTCTATACAGTAAAATTGAACACCTTAATGTAAAAGAGCCTTCAAAGGAAAAAGTCAACCCAAAAGCAAAGTTACATTTAAAAGGAAAATCTGTGTACTTGTTCCAGATAACTTCCACATGTCCCTGGTGCCTGGACAGTGAGGTGGGTTGAAAGAGAAAAGATCAGAACTAGTAACTCTTAAGTAAATACTGCAAGGTAGATGAAACCATCATAGTTGTAAAAGGAATGCTAAGTCGCTTAACTAGACATATTTGTGACAATCTTATTTTTTCATCATGTTATCAATCTGCTTTAAGTCTTACACCAACAAAAAATAAAAGCTTCACTCCCCTTTTTGCACCAGTCTGATCCCTGCACTCACATCCACTTCTTTACTTCTTCAGTAGCCTCATCATCACTCCCAAACAACTTGGCCTCTCTCAGAATAATAATAATAATAATGGGTAATGATTATGTCCACAGCCCAGTCAAAGACTGGAATCCAATGGACACCCTTTACTCAACTCAAGGGTGTGGCCCTATTGTCCCCCACACACCAGCAGATGCAGAAAATAACCAAGAATGTAGCAAACACCTCAATGAAAGCTGGTCTTAATAAAAACAAATAATGGACCAAAATCCTGAAGGCCGATCAACCAACACAGACCCAGTCATTCCTGGAAGGATAAGCATTTGAAGAAGTGGAAGCCTTTACCTACTTGGGAAGTATCCTTAACAAGCAAGGCGGAACTGACAGAGATGCAAAGGCAGAAGCTGGAAAGGCAAGAACAACCTTCCTACAAATAACAAACTCTAAAAACTGTTGTCACAAATCAAGATCATGCTCTTGAATGCTAACATCAAGTCATTTTTTCTATACGGAGCAGAAACATGAAGGACAACAGGGAAAACCATGAAGAAAGCTCATATGTTCATAAGCGACTGCCTAAGTAAGATCCTTAATCTCCACTAGCTGAATGCCATCAGTAACAGATCTGTGGTATAAAAGCAAACAGTTGCCAGTGGAGGATGAAGTCCTCAGATGACACTGGAAGAGGCTTGGTCACATTCTCCGAGAACTAGGAGGCGGCATCATCTGCCAAGCCCTGAAATGGAACCCACAAAGCGAGAGAAAACCTCAGTTAATAAACCCTGAAAACAAAGCTCCTTTATACCAAAGTCAGCAGAAAGGCACTTATGGTGCACACACAAGTACAAATACTTTACTTGAAATGTTGTTATAGTCATTGTGCAACCTCCCCACATGGTATAGTTATTTTCTGTCAATGTTATCATACATACTGTAGAATATTAAGTGATTATATGTGGGTCCTTAGTCATTTCACGCTTACTGTTAAGTAATATTAATATTTATATAGTAGGAAGTATAATTTGCCCAGTGTGTCATGAAAATGGTCCTCACAGGTGGTGCAGTGGTAGTGCTGCTACTTTGCAGTAAGGAGACTGTGGAAGATTGTCGGTTTGCTTCCCGGTTCCTCCCTGTGAGAAAAGCACTATATAATGAATTATTATTATTATTATTATTATTTATTAAAATGTAAAGGAATATCATTAGAAACTAAAATGCCAATTGTAAAGAGGGTAAAAAAGAAATGTCATATACTGTAGCAGAATCTTTGGGATTAGCACGTGACCATGAAAGTAGCCAGAGAAAAGTATTGAAGAGGAGTGCAGATAGAGGAGGCATGTCTCCTCTGCTAAAATCCATTAGCCTGGATGTGTGGCCAGCGACGAGTCTCCTTAAGGATAGTGGCGTAGATCAACTCATGGAGTCACAGTGGGGTAGATGGAAGTGACGCCCTGACAGTGTGAAAGAGCATGCAGTGGATGAGGCAGATGAGAGTAGGTAGATTTGGGAGTGGCTACAGCAGCAATGGAGAAAAGCCAATTAAGCAGACAACAGTTTCGGCTGCTAATTAAACAATGTTTTTGTCTACTTCACCCCCCTCCTTTTTACCATATTACTCTTATGGTACATGTACCTCTGATAACCAAGCATTTTATCAAAAACTAAAATCTCTGAGTACTTCCACTTCGATACTGTATTTAATTTCTACTTATTATTAATAGGTTACATTCCTTTCTTTTTCTTTTTTATTAAACACTCTTACTTTATGTTTTAATTATTGTGCTGTATGAGTCGGTGAGAAAATATTTCTTGGGCTGCTAGGGGAAACACTGGGAAACTTTGTTATCAGATTTCAAGCAGTGAGGGTGACACTTCTAGTTAAAACACTGATCGAATTATTGTACCAAAACAACATTATCTTAAAGTAATTAAAAGTGTTACCACACCTTGACATTTGAGAAATCCACAACTGCTGAACACCAAACAAGCTAGAGAACCACAAATGCTGACCTGGAACTTTTGAACTGAGGCTCTCTGTAATGTACCAAACCTCTAAACTCATCTGCATGCTCCAACATCATCAGGAGGACATAACTACCAGTGCACTGAGAGGATCTCAGCTAACAAAGAGAGAGAGAAAGAAAGAGAAAGAGAAGACATCCAAAATGCCAGCAACAGTCATCCTAACGATATTCAATTTGGGTCTCTTGGCAGAGCACAATATATATTATGCTCTGAATGATTTTTTAACACAAACTAAGAATATAATGATTTTGTTGTGTTCATGTTGTCATTGTTATGGCCTTGCAGCACTATAAACAGAACTACCCTTTCAGAATGTACTGTATTTCCCAGAATGCATTACCTTAACACAAATGTATAACCCTAACCCTAACCCTAACCCGGTCCATTCATAAAGCTAAAATTCACTGCTAAACACAACTATAAAACCAATTGGTTTTTCTCCTTCAGTAGTAAGTGGGAATTTTGCATTTAACCACACGATGCATTGCAGACATTACCTTTTAATTTTGTCTGAAGTCCACAATATATTGTAAACTTTTGGTTAACCCTCTTAAGAGAATAACATATTAAGAACCACTCTGTGAAAATATTACGGCACAGTGATTAGCGCTCGTGACTCACAGGTCGACAAGCCAGAGTTGAAAACCTCTCCCTGCTAATGAATGCCTGGAGTTTGCACCTTCTCCCTATATATGTGGGTGGAATTCCTTCTTATCTCTATCAATTATAGGAAGCAAATATGTGTTCAAAATTTGATCATATAAAAGCCTGAGGTAAATGTCATGTCAGATCTAACCAAAAGGCAAACATCAAGTAATCTAACAGTATTTATTCTGCATTCTCCATTACTAATCACTGTTTGGATTCTTAAGACTCCAGTTTGGCTCTTGACAGGGATCCTGTAACATTTCAACATGTGATAAACCAGTTAGTCTCAACCATGTTATTAGAATTTTTACCAGTGAAATAGAATTACAATACCTTTGCAACCATTCCATCATGGCCTCAAGTAGGAAGGTAAGGCTGACCGTTTCCATCCCAAAAAATGTAAACATTTCGGACACCTAGTATCTGAATAATTCACTGGGTTAATACTTAATAAACCATGCTTAAAAGTATTTCAACCTTTTGAAGTCAGCAGGCCAGTTTTCAGGCCAACAGCATAGAGGTATACAGTATACCAAAAAGGCCAGTATAATGGCTAACCTATCTATTGTCGCAACCCTGCTGGCCTGAATAGCGGCCTACACATATCTGTTATGCTGTGCTACTGTTCCACCGTTCTGCTCTGTAAATCTTGCAGTCTTCAGCCATAGTGACATTTTCCCAAAAGGCTGCTACACCTCTCAGCCATCATAACCTGGCTGGCCGGAATGCCAGCCTTCGCTATATTAGACTACACACACAATATACCACTGTCTAGTTACGCTACTTATGCAAGTTGCACTGCTGTTTCTTTAGATATAGGTCGGTTTTGTTTGTTTTCTTTCTCATAGGTTTCAAGAAGAAAACTACAAGCTAGGTGGATTGGCAGATAATCTAGAATCCGTTGAATCATTATAGAGAGACTTGGACAGCATACAGGCTTGGACAGATTTGTGGCAGATGAAACTTAATGCCAGTAAATGTAAAGTATTATACATAGGAAGTAAAAATGTTATGTTTGAATACACAATGGGAGGACTGAGAGTTGAAAGTACACCATATGAGAAGGATTTAGGTGTTGCAATAGACTTATCACTAGCAACATCCAGACAGTGTTTAGAAGCCATTAACAAGGCTAACAGAATATTAGGTTATGTAGCACGATGTGTCGAGTACAAGTCCAAGTTGGTTATGCTCAAAATTTATAATAATAATAATAATACATTTTATTTATTTGTAGGCACCTTTCTAAAGACTCAAGGACACCGAAAAATAGATAAAACACACTTTATAAACAAAACTAAAAATACAAAATTTAAAATCAGACAGAGCAATTGTCGTCAAAGAGAAAAAGCAGGCTTCAACAGATGAGTTTTAAGTTTAGATTTGAAAAGTGAGAATGAATCAATATTTTTAAGCTCAGATGGTAATGAGTTCCAGAGCTGGGGAGCAGAACAACTGAATGCTCTGCTCCCTATGGTGGTAAGACGGACGAAGGGGACAATCAAGTGGATGGAGGATGAAGATCTAAGTGTGCCAGAGGAAATGGCATCATGGAGGAGGTCAGATAGATATGGATGGCCAAGGTTGTGGATAGCCTTAAATGTTAACAGGAGAATTTTGAAATCAAAAATGCGGTACTTAACCGGGAGCCAAGGAAGCTGCTGCAAGACGGGAGTGATATGGTGAGTAGAGGGGGTACTAGTAATGATGTGGGCAGCTGAGTTCTGGACCAGTTGAAGCTTATAAAGAGATTTGTGAGAAAGACCAAAGAAAGGGAATTGCAACAATCCAGACGAGATGTGACAAGGCTATGAACAAGGATAGCAGTGGTGTGGGGAGTGAGGGAGGGGCGAATACGATTAATGTTACGCAAGTTGAAATATTCAGACCGGGAGATGTTATTGATGTGGGACTGAAAAGATAAAGTACTGTCAAGGATGACACCCAGTCTATTAACCTGTGGGGAAGGGGAAACAGAGGAATAATCAATAACAAAGGAAAAAATATCAGTTAATGCACTGGGGAGGCCTCATCTGGAGTAGCCTACTGTGTGCAGTTTTGGTCTCCAGGCTACAAAAAAAGGACATAGCAGCCCTAGAAAAGGTCCAGAGAAGAGCGACTAGGCTGATTCCAGGGCTACAGGGGATGAATAATGAGGAAAGATTAAAAGAGCTGAGCCTATACAGTTTAAGCAAAAGAAGATTAAGAGGTGACTTGATTGAAGTGTATAAAATTATGAAGGGAATTAGCACAGTGGATCGAGACTGTTAATTTAAAATGAGTTCATCAAGAACACGGGGACACAGTTGGAAACTTGTTAAGGGGAAATTTCGCACAAACATTAAGAAGTTTTTCCTTACACAGAGAACTATGGACACTTGGAACAAGCTACCAAGTAGTGTCATAGAGAGTAAGACTTTAGGGACTTTTAAAACTAGATTTGTTTTCTTTATCAGAAGAATTAAGTGGATAGGACTTGCGAGCTTTGTTGGGCTGAATGGTCTATTCTCATCTACACTGTTCTAATTTTCTAAAAAAAGGTAAAAGGATTTCAGTTGTACTTTATCATCGGATCAACTAAAATAATAGATACGTAGTGTGAACAGAAAATTGCAAGCAGGCAAAGACAGCTTTTGCCCTTCTGCTCAACAGGAGGTCTCTTTCCATCCAGAGCTCGCCTTAGGACACCTGCATTACGGTGTGACAGGTGTACCACCCAAGTCAAACTCCTCACCTGCCATTGTCCCTGGAGCAAGTTAAACCACTCCAGAAGCCAGAAGCGAGAGCCCCGCGGGTAAGGGGAGACACATGATGATTGATCGGATGATAGTGAAAATCATGTGAAGTGTTCTTAAGCATTGCTTCTGGCGCTAAAATCTGTTTTGAAGCGTTTTACTCAAAGGTGCAGTTTTGTCATTAGATCTTTATAATAGATGCTAGAAAATGTTGAAAACTGTAAGACTGAAAGTGATACAGCTATAGTATCAAAACATTGTGGCTTATCATGATATTACCATTATATAATAAAATTTTACTTTTATAAATTACAATATTTGGTTTGGTATAACTGAAAATTGCTAAGGAGGCTAGGGTTATAGTGCCAAAACTCTGGGGAGGGCAGGATTCAAAGGGTTAATTCAGTAGATGTTTATTTCAGTGTTTCAAGTTGTCATAAATATGTTATACCTGTATAATAATCTTCTCAATCCCACTTCGTTCAGGGCTGAGCATGGGGAGGAAAAAAGTCTGAATACTTACTTACAATAATTTGTATGAGCTTATAGGTAAAGTAATACTTCATTCAAGTTGTCACACGTGCACCTCAGAGGAACACCCTTGCAGCTCATCACAAGTATGCAGTACTCCATTGGGGTGAGACGGGGCACTGTTGCTAATAGCCTCGTCTTTTTTCTCCTCCTCTGCAGTGACAAGAATATGCCCACTGAAGGAACGTAACCCTGCCTCTTCCAGCAGGGTTATAAGTGTCCAGTGCCGACTGATGTCGATATCACATTTGGACCTGGACTTAGTGGAAGGACGGGGCTCCCTATGACAGATCTGCTTTCAAGGGCCTAAACCTTTTCTCAAAGCCAAGAAGGCTGCATATTTTGTTTGTATTTTGTGCCCTCAACCACTGATTTTTAATTTGTATGATTGGAACATTAAAAGGGGTGACCCCCATTAGCACCCCAATACTCCACAAAGTATAAAGCGCATATCAAGATTTTCTGATTTAGGAGAACAATATATCATCTCTCCATTTATTAATTTTTAATACACTTTGATTAAGGTGTAGACAAGGGGCAGCAGCATCGGACAGAAGAAGAAGCAATCCCCACATAAAATGCCAGTCTGTTGCAGGCCATACCTTTCTATACACCACAATTCATTCAGTTAAAGATGTCTGTTGGCATAAATTGCAGGTCTTGAAGGTGTGGTAGGAAAAGGGGATATCAAGAGAAAACTCACACAAACACAAAGACAACACGTACACTCCATCTAGACAGTGGTGATAGAGAGAGAAAAACAACAGAGGTGGGTTTGTAAAGTTGCAAGGTCACAGTGCCAACCATTTGGCCACCATGATTCCTGCACCCAATTACAATTCAGTGCAATTCAATACACGACATAATTAACAAGAGCTACCAAAGCAAACATGAGGATCATCGGCTATAAGAGGCTAACTTCCCTCACAAGGCTACCCAATATTTCCAAATATCCATTACTCACACTTTCCTTACTATCTCACATCCTGTGCTTATATGAATACTCTTTCATCTATGAATTGGCAACGGACTGGGGCTCAAGGAGGATAGGCCCCCAGCAGAAGAGAATGATTTCAAGCCATGTTACAAAAACAATGAGTTAACATTAGCTAATGTAACAGACACAAAGGAAAACTCCAATGGGACAAAAACATTTCAGGATAATAAGCAGTTCAATTGTTCTTTTTTTCCTAACAACGTCCAAGCATACAGCTGCCACTTACAAACCATGGAAAGATAACAAAGCATGTTTCTGTTTAAGAAAATGCCACTCAAACTCTATGAACTCAAGTCACAGATATTGCACTTCAGGGTCCTGGAAATGGAGAATTGAAGTTCATTAGGTGGATAAATGTGTGCACAGACAGACTAATGGTGGGGTGGAGAAACAGTTAACATTTAACACAGTGACTCCTGAATCTCAGTCCTGGGGATCTCCTGCGGAAAATGTCTCAAGGACAAAGAAGAAAAGGTGGGAGAAAGTTAAACATGAACACCATGCTGCAGCCCATAAAGAAATCATTAGACTGCCACCAGTGTCCTATTTAATGGCATGTTTCACTAACAGCAAGAAGTGGCTGTTAATGGCGACAGAATGGACCCCCAGCCCTGGACATAGGAACCACAGATTTTCAGGAATCCATTCATAGTTACAAGTGTCGCCAGCTGAAACAAGAGACTCCCAGATGCTCTTTATTACAGAGTCATGTAACTCTTCACAGAAATGTTTCTCATTTCTTTTCAAAGTCACTTGCACTTTCTAAATCATTGCTGAATCAAATCAGCTGCTAATCGTAGCCTTGGAATTTACTTCTGAGTCCTTCTTCTCTTCTCTGCTTATTGCACTTCCGCTTGCATCCATTGCCCTTTTTTAACGGTGATGTGCCAAAAGCATTACCATGGTGTAACAATAATTATTCTCTGAGGCCTTTTGAATGATTCATGAAAGCTTCCCTGTTTGCTAGTCTCTTATGGAAAGCACTAGGCTTGAATCGTAGTGGCTTAACTTTAATTTATAGGCATCAGAATTCACTTGGGAGAAGAGGATCAACACTTTCTGTCATGGTATCTTGTTCAAGGTTTGTTAGGTGCCTCCATTGTGTTTGTTCTGTTATGTGTAAGGTATTTTATGAGCATGACATGATGTTGACAGGACAAAACTACAAAAGATGCACCATTATGAACAGCGTGGCCTGCTAAGGTAAGACAGTTGGGTACTGGACTGTCAACCACAAGGTTGATGATTCATTCTCTCTTGTTATCTTGAGAGAATACACCCAAAAGTGATATACAGTAATCCCTTGCTATATCGCGCTTCGCCTTTCGCGGCTTCACTCTATCGCGGATTTTATATGTAAGCATATTTAAATATATATCGCGGATTTTTTGCTGGTTCGCTGATTTCTGCGGACAATGGGTCTTTTAATTTCTGGTACATGCTTCCTCAGTTGGTTTGCCCAGTTGATTTCATGCAAGAGATGCTATTGGCAGATGGCTGAGAAGCTACCCAACTTACTTTTCTCTCTCTCTCTCTTGCGCTGACTTTCTCTGATCCTGACGTAGGGGGTGTGAGCAGGGGGGCTGTTCGCACACCTAGACGATATGGACGCTCGTCTAAAAATGCTGAAAGATTATCTTCACGTTGCTACCTTCTGTGCAGCTGCTTCCTGAAGCGACATGCTGCACAGTGCTTCGCATACTTAAAAGCTCGAAGGGCACGTATTGATTTTTGCTTGTTTGTTTTTATCTGTCTCTCTCTCTCTCTTTGTCTGCTCCTGACGGAGGGGGTGTGAGCTACCGCCTTCAACAGCTTTGTGCCGCGGTGCTTCGCATACTTAAAAGCCAAACAGCCCTATTGATTTGTTTGCTTTTCTCTATCTCTCTGACATGCTCTGCTCCTGACGCGCACTCCTTTGAAGAGGAAGATATGTTTGCATTCTTTTAATTGTGAGACGGAACTGTCATCTCTGTCTTGTCATGGAGCACAGTTTAAACGTTTGAAAAAGAGACAAATGTTTGTTTGCAGTGTTTGAATAACGTTCCTGTCTCTCTACAACCTCCTGTGTTTCTGCGCAAATCTGTGACCCAAGCATGACAATATAAAAATAACCATATAAACATATGGTTTCTACTTCGCAGATTTTCTTATTTCGCGGGTGGCTCTGGAACGCAACCCCCGCGATGGAGGAGGGATTACTGTATTTTTATATATAATACAATACAATTTATTTTTGTATAGCCCAAAATCACACAAGAAGTGCCACAATGGGTTTTAACAGGCCCTGCCTCTTGACAGCCCCCCAGCCTTGACTCTCTAAGAAGACAAGGAAAAACTCCCAAAAAAACCCTTATAGGGAAAAAATGGAAGAAACCTTGGGAAAGGCAGTTCAAAGAGAGACCCCTTTCCAGGTAGGTTGGGCGTGCAGTGGGTGTCAAAAAGATGGGCGTCAAAATAATACACAGAACAAAACACAAGTAAACCTCAATACAGTATAAATACAAAAAAATATAAAAATTATTACTCTAATATATTTTTATGTTACTCACCCCATGTACTTTGTAGTGATGGCCAAGAAAATATTTTGAATCCCACGTCCCATCCCGTGGAGAATAAACTTTCTGATAGAATGGGAGCCTATGGTGACCAATGTTAGACAACATCAAACAATACAAAAACATCCATAAAAAAAATTTCGTTACTCATGTCACATATTCCATACATCAAGTCACTTACAACAAACAAAACACATTGTTTTTATGCTAAAATATTTGTTCAACAAATGCTTCTGGGAAAATCAGAGCAGTGCAGGCAGAGGAAATGCTTTCACACACGAACAAGCTTCTGAATTGAAGGCAGGACACTTGACCAATGAATGAAGGGGAGAGGCAGTTCTTCAAGTCAATAGCCTAACCCTCTGCATGCACTGCTCTGATTTTCTGAAAGTGCTTTATTTAGCAATACTTTAGCATAAAATGCATACATTTTGCCCATTGTGAGCATACGATGGAATGACTAGACATGTGGATTATGTGATATGAGTAACTTGAGATTTTTTCATGGATGTTTTTGTATTGTTTCGTGTGGTCCAGAGGTGTTCTTCAAAGGCACCCCTTCTATCAGACAGTTTGCTATCACTGTTTTCAGTGAAAACATTACAATAAAAATTTTTCTCAGCCATCACAACAAATTGTGTTGGGTAAGTAACATACAGTATAAAACAAATATCTATATATCATTTTTGGGTGGAATATTCCTTTAAGATATCTGTTAAAAATAGGAAAGGAAATCATGTTTGTAAAGACCCTTGGGATAGTGTTCTTTACAGCGATGTTATAAGCAACATTTCCATAGCAATGACCCACCACAATCATCTACCCCATTGTTTTTCAGTTGTCACTGCATCACACTCAGGTTTACTAAGCATTCAAAGCAAATCATCGGGTCTGTGGTGTCACACCTCACATGTGACCGTGCCTGGGCGCACCTCCCACTATGCAATGCTAAGTCATTACCTGACTTATATCAGTCATGTGTTCTCTAGAGTTTAGGCAGGGTCCTAAGATTGCCTCTGGAATTATTTATAAGTATTGATGAGTGAACCTCATGGAGTTTGTTTTGATGTGAGTTTAACAAAATACCTGGAGTGTTCAGAAGTTTTGCAGAACTCTGTGAAATACATTGAAGTCAAAAGGGAAGGAGGAACTGAATTAGTTTGGCGTGAATTATAATGGTATAATAGTGTTTTAAGTGTCCCTGCAGGCTAGGGAAGAATCTGCCAACTATGCTGGACTGGTTATTGCGGCCAAAAACGTGTTGTGAGCTATGAGGCAGCAGTTAAAACCGCTGTACCACTGTACCTCAAACAATTAAAGATGCAGACAGGATAAATACCAGAAAAAAAATGCAACAAATGGCTGCAAACTACCAAACAGTATATATATTGTGACACCTGTAGGGGGCATGCCAGCCACTCAACCCGACACAGACAGACACAAGAGGCACACTTACAAAACTCACATTTTTATTCTTATTCTCCAATTCAGCACACAGCATCTTACACAGTTCTTAAGTCACCAACAATAACTCAGTCCTTTTATTCTTCTCTATTTTCTTTCTCTTTTTCTGTTCTGCCGCCTCTACTCCTCGCTTCGTGAGCTCTGTCCTCCACCTCCTGACTCTGGCTCTCAGAATGGAGTGATGTGCTCCAGGTGCTCCTTGATGATCTTCCTGCAGCACTTCCGCCACATCAGGAAGTGCTGCAGGAAGATCATCAAGGAGCACCTGGAGCACCTGGAATAGTCCAAACGCCCTCTTGTGTCCCGGGGAAGGTATTTTGCTTCTCTCCTGGTCTTCTCATCCTCCAGGCATCCCAGCTGGGCGAGAGTCCCAGCCGTCCATCACAATATATGTATGATATAATATATAGTGTACTGCATGTACACATCACAAAGTTTCAATCTTCCAAACTGCAGCACAGTAGCAAGTGAGTGAACACACAGCGATTAGTGCTAAATATCCAGAGGTGGCACTCATAATTTTCTCATTATGGTCAGCTAATGCACCCCTCAAATGAAAATGCTGCAGGTGTTTTGTTTATTTTTTTAAACACATACAGAATGCAAATCTGGCTGGAGTACAGACTGGATGGAGTACGTTTACAGTTCTGCGATGTCACAAAGCATCATGGAGCACTGGGAAAAAATATTTGTCTAAGCCAGGCAGCTTGGTGAAATTCCAGAAAATATTCAGAGGACAGCGTTATTGGCAAACACTGCAAATTTGCTGTGAAAAATACTTTGGCAAATTTTGGTGCTCAAAACTGCTCATGAGTTAACATCCTCGTGTTATCTCAATGGCTTACTCTCTGTTTTTGACTGTCCACTTCTTCAAGTTCTCAGAGACTTTGACGTTGTCTCATTCATTAATGACTTGACCTGTGTTTTACATTTTTTTCGTGGCAACTCGGGCATGAGGCTACGCCAGAGGCAGACATATACAGTGCATCCGGAAAGTATTCACAGCGCATCACTTTTTCCACATTTTGTTATGTTACAGCCTTATTCCAAAATGGATTAAATTCATTTTTTTCCTCAGAATTCTACACACAACACCACATAATGACAACGTGAAAAAAGTTTACTTGAGATTTTAGCAAATTTATTAAAAATAAAAAAATTGAGAAAGCACATGTACATAAGTATTCACAGCCTTTGCCATGAAGCTCAAAATTGAGCTCAGGTGCATCCTGTTCCTCCTGATCATCCTTGAGATGTTTCTGCAGCAGCTTCATTGGAGTCCACCTGTGGTAAATTCAGTTGATTGGACATGATTTGGAAAGGCACACACCTGTCTATATAAGGTCCCACAGTTGACAGTTCATGTCAGAGCACAAACCAAGCATGAAGTCAAAGGAATTGTCTGTAGACCTCCGAGACAGGATTGTCTCGAGGCACAAATCTGGGGAAGGTTACAGAAAAATTTCTGCTGCTTTGAAGGTCCCAATGAGCACAGTGGCCTCCATTATCCGTAAGTGGAAGAAGTTCGAAACCACCAGGACTCTTCCTAGAGCTGGCCGGCCATCTAAACTGAGCGATAGGGGGAGAAGGGCCTTAGTCAGGGAGGTGACCAAGAACCCAATGGTCACTATATCAGAGCTCCAGAGGTCCTCTGTGGAGAGAGGAGAACCTTCCAGAAGGACAACCATCTCTGCAGCAATCCACCAATCAGGCCTGTATGGTAGAGTGGCCAGACGGAAGCCACTCCTTAGTAAAAGGCACAAGGCAGCCCGCCTGGAGTTTGCCAAAAGGCACCTGAAGAACTCTCAGACCATGAGAAAGAAAATTCTCTGGTCTGATGAGACAAAGATTGAACTCTTTGGTGTGAATGCCAGGCATCACGTTTGGAGGAAACCAGGCACCGCTCATCACCAGGCCAATACCATCCCTACAGTGAAGCATGGTGGTGGCAGCATCATGCTGTGGGGATGTTTTTCCGCGGCAGGGTCAGGGAGACTAGTCAGGATAAAGGGAAAGATGACTGCAGCAATGTACAGAGACATCCTGGATGAAAACCTGCTCCAGAGCACTCTTGACCTCAGACTGGGGCGACGGTTCATCTTTCAGCAGGACAACGACCCTAAGCACACAGTCAAGATATCAAAGGAGTGGCTTCAGGACAACTCTGTGAATGTCCTTGAGTGGCCCAGCCAGAGCCCAGACTTGAATCCGATTGAACATCTCTGGAGAGATCTTAAAATGGCTGTGCACCAACGCTTCCCATCCAACCTGATGGAACTTGAGAGGTGCTGCAAAGAGGAATGGGCGAAACTGGCCAAGGATAGGTGTGCCAAGCTTGTGGCATCATATTCAAAAAGACTTGAGGCTGTAATTGCTGCCAAAGGTGCATCGACAAAGTATTGAGCAAAGGCTGTGAATACTTATGTACACATGATTTCTCAGTTTTTTTATTTTTAATAAATTTGCAAAAACCTCAAATAAACTTTTTTCATGTTGTCATTATGGGGAGTTGTGTGTAGAATTCTGAGGAAAAAAATGAATTTAATCCATTTTGGAATAAGGCTGTAACATAACAAAATGTGGAAAAAGTGATGCGCTGTGAATACTTTCCGGATGCACTGTACACCTGTATTCATCTGGAACGAAGAAGTCGCAGGTAGCCTGGTGAGATCTGCACATGAGAAGACGTACACAACAAGTGTGACAAAGTGAGAGCTTGGGAGGAGTGCCTGGTGCCAGGCCATGGTGAAGGAGACAGAACAGGGTATTGGATGAGTATGTCTTGTTAGCACCACCGCACACCACATTGATTTTCGCTTTCTTACTTTTTTTTGTATTCTTTCACATTAAATTAAATTTGCGTCAGATGAGGCACTACTATACTAAAACCTGAAGTGCGTTCTCCCCATGACTCTGTGTGCGTACTGTAGTCTCTGTGTATTCAGGAGTACAGCCTGGGGTAACCGAGGGTTGTACAACCTACAGGAAGCATTTGCGGTGTACACTTCATACTTTTTAATATTATCTGGGTAGCCACCTAATGCATGTGAGCATGCTTACATGTATACATTTTACATAATAATTCCAGCAGGTCTCTGAAGTGGACAATTTCTGGCACTTACGAACATCACAGGTAGGGAAAGATGTGGGAAGTGAGAAGGATTGACTCAGGTAGGAAGGTGAGATGGACACCCCTCAGATCTCCTCAGTAACTGGAGACAGTGTGTCGCAGGAAGGAAGCCCCCCTAGGATCTCCTCAGTAACTGGGGACTGTGTCCTGAAGGTCAGGAACATTAATTCTGAAAGTCTAGGATGAGGCTTCCTTTTATGTGGAGTTTTTATGTTCTCCATCCTTCTGTACGTTTTTTTCTCCCTAACCCTGGAAAGGCAGGGAACCAATCGGTCACAAATTTCTTTGTTTCTATTTTGAAAGATTTTGATTTTGTATTCTTTCACATACAGATATTACGCATATTAATATTATTTTTTCTGTTGCCATCTCGTTTTCCTGTTCCTTGGGCACCACTAGATTATTTTATCATCATCAGCAGTGAAGTCATCAGTGGGCGCCTATAAAACAATAAATGCAGAATCCTGGCAAAGGGGATCATTGTAAACTTGCTAATTGCCTTGCACTTATTTTTGATTTTGTGACCTTTGCCTTCTTTTGGTGAGTTTGATGTCTGTGTTGTTTTTATCGATCGTTGTTTTTCTGGTTACCGACTCCAACTGCCATTTTGGCTATTCTTTGACTCAGCCTTTTATTGCCTGGGTGCCTTTTTGAACTTTCCTTTAAGGACAAGATTTTTGCCAACTGTCCTTTTAAGGGCAAGCTAATCTTTTCCTATTGTTTATAAGGCAAGCCTCATGCCGGGGATCACAGACCATCACTGGAGACACTCACTGCCAATCAGTGGACTTGGAAGAAAAACGCGAGGACCCGGAGAAACAGCCAGTGACCACTCTGGAACTGGAGCTGAATCTATTCATCTGGTCTTATCCCAAAATCCCAGAGTAGCAAGAGATTATTAAAATTAGCCCCATGTAAACTTTACAATAAAGAAAGGAAATGAAAATAGTCTTTGTAATGGTCTAAATAAAATGTACAAAAACCTAATAGGAAACAACCAGCAATGGAATCCTAGTGCAATTAATGCCAGCCTTTTATTTTTGTTATTTTGGGATCAGCTGCCAGATTTTCACTTTTCTAAAAAGGCCATGCGCAACTGAAGCCTTACATTTCTCACTAACTGCCTTACCTTTCAATCCTTAACTGCTACGATTATCTTATTTATTGATTGATTGATAAATCCTGCTCTTTTAAACCAGCACCATAATTCTGTTCTCCTTATTCATCTTGTTATTCATTTTGCGGTGCAAATCAAAGCCTTCAGAAAGAATCCTTTTGGGGTAAAACCGAGGACTGCTTGTTGAAATGAGAGCAGACCAAATGGCAACGTGTGCAAAGTTTGTTTGGCCTCACTACGGGAGCAATCATCTGAATAAAGAACGCACAGGAGGACATGCTTGCTCCTTAATGCACTAGCCGAGGAGCTTTTATCCTGTTTCAGTAAAAATACTATTCCGGACAGAAACTGTTTGATGTGCTGGTGCAGATGACTCCCAACTAAAGATAATCACATAGCTGCCCTGAGGGAGAAAAACAGGAATACGCTGCCAAACCGCATTCCTTTTGGAAAAAACGTCTCCAGAGCTCAGAGTGTAGAAGGCTCTAGGCACAAAAAGCAGGCAAAGGGTTAACTCCGAGATAAGCTAAATGCCGTGCTTGTTCATCACATAGGAACGCCAAAACACAGTGCAGTTTTCACCGTGATGTCGGTAATCTGTTGTTTGAGAAATGAAAGTCAACCTGCACACAAATAAAAATACAATTGGCAGCATTAGGCTACTGTCAGGGCCGCCAAGACATCACATTGAACTCCTGTTTGGTAACAGATGCTTGTGACTACCATCTCACTTGCTTTACACAAATACAAATGTCTTCCTTCTATTAATTTCAATTCTATAAAAAATTTAAATCAGGACAGCTGCTGTGATAATCTGTTCCCTTCATCATATATTTTCTTGTTAACTTACAGGGAATCTTTAAAATTTAAAAAAACTTGAGGTTAGTTTCCAGTTTAAATTTTATTTTTGCCGGAAGGGTTTCTATTGGGGTGGCACTTTGGATCCTGAAGAACAGATTCAAATCCCGCCCTGGCTGCCATCTGTGGGACTCTTTCCTCTAAATATTGGTGGAAATAAACTGGCAACTCTGTAGTGCCAGGTAGTCAGGAGGTCAGGGTGTGCCCAGTCAAGCCCCCTAGATGAAGGTCATTCACAGAATGGATGGAAGGAGGGGACAATGGGAGTTTTATTACAACGTCACAGAAAACCAGCCCTGGAAGGGATACCTGCATTAAGAATGCTGTGAACACCCAGTCAATCGTGTGTCACATATGAGACCAGCGCTCAAACCACTGTGTATTCTTGGAAAATGTCACACGCAGATGTCGTTGGAATAACTCCTCTTATGTAACAACAGTGTGATTGATCATTTATCTTTTGCCAAGTTAGAAATTTTGATTTTTCTTCTTCTTTTTAGTAACTCTTGTTGGTGTTTGTTTCTATCTATCTATCTATCTATCTATCTATCTATCTATCTATCGTGCCTTTCATTATCTATCTATCTCTCAGTATATAGTGCCTTTCACTATCTATCTATTTATCTCTCAGTATATAGTGCCTTTTACTATCTATCTATCTATCTATCAGTATATAGTGCCTTTCATTATCTAGCTCTCTACCTATCAGTATATAGTGCCTTTCACTATCTATCTATCTATCTATCTATCTATCTATGATATAGTGCCTTTCTATCTCTCTTTCTATCTGTATATAGTGCCTTTCATTATCTATCTATCTATTAGTATATAGTGCCTTTCACTATCTATCTATCTATCTGTCAGTATATAGTGCCTTTCACTATCTATCTATCTATGATATAGTGCCTTTCTATCTATCTATAGTGCCTTTTGTTATCTATCTATCTATTAGTATATAGTGCCTTTCACTATCTGTCTATCAATCTATCTATGTATCTATCTATCAATCTATGATATAGTGCCTTTCTATCTATCTGTCTATCTATCTATCTATCTATCTATCTATATATCTATCTGTATATAGTGCCTTTTGTTATCTAGCTATCTATTAGTATATAGTGCCTTTAACTATCTGTCTATCAATCTATCTATGTATCTATCTATCTATCAGTATATAGTGCCTTTCATTATCTAGCTCTCTACCTATCAGTATATAGTGCCTTTCACTATCTATCTATCTATCTATCTATCTATCTATCTATCTATCTATCTATCTATCTATCGTGCCTTTCGTTATCTATTTATTAGTATATAGCGCCTTTCACTATCTGTCTATCAGTCTGTCTTTGTATCTATCTATCTATCTATCTATTATATAGTGCCTTTCTATCTATCTGTCTACCTATCTGTATATAGTACCTTTTGTTATCTATCTATTAGTATATAGTGCCTTTCACTATCTATCTATCTATGATATAGTGCCTTTCTGTCTATCTATCTATCTATAGTGCCTTTCGTTATCTATCTATCTATTAGTATATAGTGCCTTTCACTATCTGTCTATCAATCTATCTATGTATCTATCTATCTATCAGTATATAGTGCCTTTCACTATCTAGCTCTCTACCTATCAGTATATAGTGCCTTTCACTATCTGTCAAACCTTTTTGTTTATATACTTTTAATAGTGCAAGTTCGCTAAGGGGGTATAACAAAGTAAAACATCATTGAAATAATGAAATCTCCTTGGATTATGAAGGAGTCCGTGCGCAGGCCACATCCTGTTGCATTAATCTCACTTTCATTGATGGCTCTAGTGTATAATAAGCTTTAACAAAAATCACTTCCTGACAACCTCCAGGAAAGCATTCCTAGCACCATGAGCTCTCATGATGATGCAGCTCCTGTGTGGGAGGCTGTTAAAAATTCCTGGGGGGATAAACCTTAGTCAGAGTAGTACATTAATCCGGTAATTTGTGATCTAAACTCCTCCAGGGCCAAGTCAGATGCTGGATGAACAATGAGCAGCAAAGATTAGGTGGCACACAGTCTTGGGTATAGTCATCCTCCATGTGCAGTTTGAAGGCTCTCCCCATGTCCACATAGGTTTTTAATCTGGTGGTCCTTCCATATCCCAAAGACAAGCAGTTAAGGCTGACTGGTGATTCTAAAGTGACCCAGCGTAGGTCTGTCTGAGACTGATGGACTGTCGCTCTGCCCAGGGTTATGTTCTAGTGCTGCACCTGATGTAGTTGGTACAAATTTCATCTCCTCATGAACCTGAATTGGAATAAGGAGATTGGAAAATAGATGGATGGGTAACATTTCATTCATGTAAAGATGACGATATTTTGTGAAATTTCATGTGAAACTGTTCCCTTCTCACCTTCAACAGATAAAGCTGAACCTTAACTACTCGACCAATAATTTTGCTATATTTTATCAATACAGAGCACATTCTTTCAGGTTAATAATGTTGGTCATTCTTACAAACGGATATCTGAGCCCAAGAACTGCATATCATAAATATCAGGATTGCTGTTACTGAATAGTCTGTGAAGTTCCACAAACCTTTGGCTTGGCCAGTCTGTGTGGAGCTTGCATGTTGTGCCATGTCTTCATAGGATTTCCTAAGAAACACAACTTCTTTTTCTTCCATATGCCAAAAATATGCATAATCCATCCATCCATCATCCAACCCACTATATCCTAACACAGGGTCAAGGGGGTCTGCTGGAGCCAATCCAAACAAACCCCGGGCAGGGCGCCAGCCCAATGCAGATATGCATAATGAGCATCTCAAAACTAAAAGAGCATGGCCTGCTATGGACTGGAGTCCTGCCCAGTCCATCTCATGTGCTGGTATTCCACCACTAGTGTGGAATCTATCAATTCCCCCCATGCTCATATAGGATTTTCTTCAGGCTGGCTGGTTTCCTAACACATTCCAATGACATCTTTTTTGGGTGGACTTGCTTGTGTTGCTGGAATTGGTGTGAGAGAATATGTTCTGCAATAGATTGGCGTCCAGTCTAATCAATCGAGTTCAGTGGCATCCCATGCCATGCACAGTATGAAGTTTGTAAACTCTTTTCATGTTCTTTTGCATTTTCCTCCCACATTCCTAATAGGTTAAATGGATTCTCTGAAATGGCACTCTATTAATTTAGTGGCCCTTGTGATGGGCTGACGTCCAATCAAGTGTTGAATCCTACAGGGACACTTAAAAAATAATTGAAATGTACATAAATTGATACATTTTTGCCGTTACATGATAAGCCAAAATGAAGTACCACATTTCTCAAGGTCATTACACAAGGTAGATGCAGCCAAGTGGGTTGGGGGGGTGGGGTTCTTTGATAGGCGATCCCTTGTAGTGTTCAGTCGGCAACATGCCTTGGTCTGGTGCGCACTGTGCTATCGCTGCCGAAGCATTCCTCAAAAACAACGAATCCATCATCACTACGCAACATGCTTTCCAAATACACTTCAGTATTCCTCCTAACGGTGACGTCCCAAATCAGAAAACAATTCTTCAGTGGGCGGCTAAATTTAGACAGATGATTACAACATTGAACAGAAAATCTGCAGGCCATCCTTGGACTGTATGAACACCTGAAAACATCCAAGCTGTAAGGGTATCAATTTTGCAGACTCCTAGATATTCAGCGCACAAACATGTTTGTTTCTGCCTTAGGCATTTCCAACACGTCTTAGATGAGGATTTTGCATGAGGACCTTAATTTCCATCCATACAAAATGATGTTAGTGCAGGAACTCACTGACAATAGACTGGGAGAGCCATAGAGAGTGTGCGAACATTCTGCAAACCGTCCATCAAGATGCCATTGTCATGTACAGCGATGAGGCACATTTCCATTTGAATAAGTGCGTAAATAAACAAAACTTTCGCTATTGAGCTGAATCCTACCCTCATGAACTTAATCAGCACCCCCTGCACAGTGAGCGTGTTACAGTTTGGTGCACCGTTGCAGAATTTGGCATTGTAGGCCCTTACTTTTTTGAGGAAGGGGGAGCAACGATCACCATCTCTTCAGAACATTGAATTAAAATGCTAGAGAACTTTTTGCGGCCCCAAGTTGAAGTAATGGATGTGGTGGATGCCTGGTATCAACAGGATGGAGCAACAACTCATACTGTGTGGAGATCCATGCAAGTTTTGTGGGAGATGTTTCCGGGGAAGCTGATCTCCCTGTGCAGAGATGTCGGGTGGCCTTCACGTTCGCCTGATCTCGCTCCGTACAATTTCTTCTTGTGGGGCTATTTCAAGTCAAAGGTATTCAGACACCGACCTCAAAACCTTGAAGCTCTCAACGACGCTATTCCCATTGAAATGGCGGAACAAGTCATAGGAATGTTCAGAAGTTGTCTCGAAAAGTGTATTGCTAATGATGGCCACCACCTTGAAGACATCATTTTTAAAACAGAGTGAAAAAAATCTATTTTGTAAACCCTTTCTTGTGTCGTAATGAAATTTATTTTATCTTCTAGCATTTTTGAAGAATAAACATTTGAAATGTGGTACTTCCTTTTGGCTCAACCTGTATTAACACTTAAATTTTGCATAAAGATCTTTGAATTCCTATAGCTGGAATTAAAAGACATCTTTGTATTCATATAATATTATTATTATAAGAGATGAAATAACAAGATAAAGTTAGAATCTTAAAGCGATAACTATATTTTCACCATATGAAGCTTACAATGTATCTTTTGGTATCTTTTAGTACAGCTTTTCCCAGCGTGAGAATTCTGATCACCACAACACGTTCCTTCATCGATCATCAAAATTGACCTGTCAATAAGTTACCTGTGAGTGAAGTACCGACATGAAAATTGGTAAATGGTGGTTTACTGCTTCTGTGGTTCATACAAAAAGGCTTTTTATTCCACTAAACATGTCATATCCAGGAAAAGCTTTGCAGAAATAAACACTCCTAATAGCTATTAATTAATTAACTGTCAACATCAAGTGAATCTCAACATGAGAGCTTTACTAAATGGCTTACATTTAGGAATGAAATAGGTTGAATTAAAAGGCTAATGTTCAGGAAAACTTGCAAAAGTGAACTGTGTACTGACTGCACAGGCAACTCTCTTAAAATGGAAATGGCATCAGGAGACGTCACAAAGATTTTTAACAGTCCATCCATCCATCCATTTCCAACCCGCTGAATCCGAACACAAGGTCACGGGGGTCTGCTGGAGCCAATCCCAGCCAACACAGGGCAGGAGCCAATCCCAGGCAGGGTGCCAACCCACTGCAGGACACACACAAACACACCCACTAGGACCAATTTAGAATTGCCAGTCCACCTAACCTGCATGTCTTTGCACTGTGGAAGGAAACCCACGCAGACACGGGGAGAACATGCAAACTCCACGCAGGGAGGACGCGGGAAGTGAACCCAGGTCTCCTAACTGTGAGGCAGCAGCGCCACCGTGCCGCCCTCTTTTTAACAGTCTAGGGCCAATAAAGGAGGAAAGGAAGATAATGATCAAGTGAACAAAACCAAGGATGTGAAACACAATTGTAGTAAAAGAGACATAATGAGTGAGTAACAAAAATAATTCACATAACCAGATCAAAAAGAAACGTCATAGTCAGTGACAAAAAAGAACTGATAACCAGAAACCCATTTTTAACACTGAATAAATACTGCCAGGTTTCTTGGTCCTATTCACAAATTTGGACAACCAGGAAGTGTACGCTGCTCACCTGTATACCGTTGTGATAATGATCTCATGCACCACACACACCCACTCATCCCACCTATAATAATAAAAAATATAAAGTATTTCAAAATGGTGGAATCTGTACAAAATCAAAAATGGCGCTAGGGAAGAACGCAAATGATTTTTATCAGACTTGTTGGAAGAAAGAATAAATTGTGAATTTCCCCTTGGGATTAATACAGTATCTATCTATCTATCTATCTATCTATCTATCTATCTATCTATCTATCTATCTATCTATCTATCTATATGTTAGCGTTATAATACTGGGTCTTTAAACAATGATTCAAAATATTTTTTAGAAACTAAGCAACAGCTGTGAAAAATGAAAAACAAAATCCAGATTATGAGCAACTGAGTCAGTGTGATAACAATCATTCACAATTCATGAGTTTATTTGAATGAACAAATTGAGTGTGAAATTAAACGAAACATAATGAGGCAGCGTTCACCTGATATGATCAGCAGCCCATAGATGTAGTTTTGTTATAAAAATAATGAAGGCTGCGTGTTCTTGTTAGAGCCACACTTTTGCCTTGATCCATTTTCGTGGCCCAGATGACAAATGGCACGATTTCACACTTGGTATCGATACTGTAGATAGTGCTCAGTAGGGATGACATTTTTTGTGTGCATCCCTGTCTACAAATTGGTGTGAAATTTCATCACTTGTATGGTTTGCCTTTTTTTCCTTCTTCCCTGTGATGCTTGTAATTGGCCGCTTGTTTTTCCAGTCATTCGGCATGTCATGGCCGCTCCATTCTTGAGACAAATGCTTCATATCTGCAGAGTTAGATTACAAAGACACATAATCCTTGGCCCTTTGTTTGGTTACGCTCGAAGATATTAAGTATTGTGCTGCTGAACCGGTTAAATATTCCTTCTCCTTAGAAAGGGGCTTTTCTGCTGATAATATCAATAAGTGAAATACGCATTTCATTAAGACATGAAGGGAAAAACATGAAAATGTAAAACAATAGGCTGGTATCCTGTTGTAGCCTCTAGATATCGTATTAATAATTCAGTCCAGCTAAGCAGCTGTCACTGGAGTTTGAGGAACACACAAAAGCTCTAACACCTCATGCAGCTGTGTTAGTTTAGCATCAGCGCATTGTGTTTCTCTTGAATAATACAGACATTATGGTACCCTATAGACATTTCGAAAGCTTTGAATAATTACAAAGCTAGATTAGTAAAACAGCACACTCGTATTTTATCATTTATATGTAATCCTGGGGTCCAACCTATGACCCCAACAACTAACACAATGACATTTTGTTAGTGAAAACATTTAATATGGAGTGAGAATTTAGCCTATTTATGTTGAAGAAACACCCAAGCCTACCAATAAAGATGTCACGTACCCCGCCTATTTTTCTAACATTTTATTCTCCACAAAGTCATGCCTCATTTTTTTGTTTTTCCTTTGATTTCTTCCTATCCTCTCATGCAATGCGCTCTAATGTAAAGCTTGTAAACCTCTGATAATTACACCCAGTCCTGCTAACCTAAATGTGACCCTGGGCACACTGCACTCTGGAACCGGGAATCAATATATTAACTACACACCTTCTATAAATTCAGTGGGACCTTAAGAAGCTCTCTCTGGACCAACCTGTTGCCACTTCTTAGGAATCAAATATGCAGGGACCCTCCAGATGACTTCATTGGGCAACAATGAAGGTCCCCATTTCTCGTAGTTGCCAGGTCTCCAATAGAACTGCATTTATGGTTCTGTCTACACGACACAATCTGCCAGCTTCTAGAACCTTTCCTCTTTGGCAAACCACCATCAGCTGGTAATGTTCAAGCTTTCAGGACAAGAACAAGGGATTCCCTTCACAGTAGTTCACCTTTTGTTATGGGACTGAAATCTGCCTTCCAGGTTTTTGAAAATTTGCTGTAATATCATACCTTGATTCTTCTGTTCACCAAAGGCTTCCAAGTTATCAATGAGTCTAAACTTAAAAGCTTTCAGGACTCCATTTTCAAATGCAAAATTGTAGTCGTTTTGTGCTGAGCGAGGCTCTCAGTGACAGTCTCCCCAAGATTTTGCAATAACACCAAGGAGTTTCTGAAAATCCAGCATCATAAAGTTGATCGTGTTGCCTGCAGAATAAGAAGATAATGATGCATTCAAGTCGACTTCACAGTGGCCTCAGTTGGTCAGCTACTACTCTTTAGTTGGTGCTGACACTAATGCAGCACTGCATGGTAGGATCCCTGTTCCAACATTTGATTTCATGCTTGACAAAATTTTAAGGAGGAAAGCCAAGCTTTATTGGTAAGATCAGGGCCGGCATGTTAAATAATGCTGCCTGAGGCAAGGCATATTTTTCTCAGTTCCTTATATACCCTTATTAGACATGAGTCGATACAATCAGTCCACATACAGCATGTATTGTGATACAGGATTCATAACGCAATATAGTACATCCTTGGACCAATGGGCAAAATAATAAACAAGCATTATTTTTGGAAAAAATGTGGAAAAAAAATACAGAGACTTACTTAAAATCAATTAATCACATAAAGTGGACATTAAAAACAATACAAATATGTAAATTCTTAACCGCTTCTGTTAGACCCAAATGTATATTTTTATTGAGTTTTACAGTGCGGAATGAACCTTTCCTGCTTCGCTCATCCGGCACGCTTCTCTACATACCCTGACCGTTTCACAACTCTGTCCTCCAAGCTAAAAGGCCCCTGCCCTTTCAAACTAAACATGCAGATTGTAAACTTATGAGACATTTAACCGAAATTTGTTCTGTGACTGATACCTTAAAAACATTTTAAAAATTAAAAATCAATTAGTGAGCTGTAGATTCAAACAGTGTATGTGCTTTTTTGACGCTCAGTGCGGCGAAGTAACGCAAATTGCCATTCTGAGATATTTGAAATGACCAAAGTGCTATCTGAGGCAACTGCTTCGTCACCTCGCCCCATGAGACGACCCTGAGCAGCATCAGTATGCGAGTATTTAAGATGCCAATGGACTGGAAGGTGGTATTCAGTCATGGACCAATGTTTGAGAAGGATAGAGCCAGAGTCTTGAAAGCCTAGTTTGCGGTGACCTGTGCCATTTTTTTTTTTGCACATTTCTTCAATTAAAGCGGGCTTCCTCTGGGACCCAAACACTTCCTTTGATGTACTGTCTTATCATTTACATACCCACATATATATGTATATTTTAAATATGAAAGAACAGAGAGATGGTAAATGGTTGGGAACTGGCCAGGCACCATGTTTAATGCAAAAAAAAAACAAAATAGAAAAGTCCAACAGCATCACAGATGTCTTGAGCCCTTTGCAGCCTCTCCTGTAAGCTGATAAGTAATAATGTCTTTTGACCGGATCTCTCTCCTCTCTAGAGCTCTGTCCTCTTTGGATGTGGGTACCCTAATGAACTCTGACTTTATTTATATACATTTACAGTATACACAGTATATACAGTATATACACCAATAAGCCACAACATTAAACCCACCTGTCTAATATTGTGTAGGTCTCCCTTGTGCCAGTAAATCAGCTCTGACCCATCAAGGCATGGACTCCAAAAGACCTCTGCAGGCTCCCTCTCGTATCATCACCAACATGTTAGCAGCAGATACTTTAAGTCCTATAAGTTGCAAGGTGGGGCCTCCATGGATCAGACATGTTTATCCAGCACATCCCATAGATGATCAACTGGAGAATTTGGAGGCCATGTCAACATCTTGAGCTCTTTGTCACTTTCCTAAGACCATTCCTGAACAATTTTTCCAATGTGGCAGAAGTTACAATGCTGATGAAGGTCACTGTCAGGAGAGAACACCATTGCCATGAAGAGGTGGTATGTATCAAAGTAACATCCATAAGAATGCCAGGACCCAAGATTTTCTAGTAGAACATTGCCAAGAGCATCACACTGCCCAGGTAAACAAGGCACACACACACACCCAGCCATCTTGATGAACTAAAAGAAAACAAGATTGATCAGACCAGGACACTTTCTTCATTGTTTCAGTCCAGCTCTGATGCTCACGTGTCCATTGTAGGTAATTTTGGTGGTGGTAGTCAAGGGTCAGAATGTCCACTCTGGCCAGTCTGTGGTTACACAGTCCCATAAGCAGCAAACTGCAATGCACAGTGTGCTTTAACACCTTTCTCACATGGCCAGTATTTAGTTTTTTAACAATTTCTACTGCAGTAGCAGTTTGTTGGGACCAAACCAGATGGGCTAGTCTTCACTTCCCTTTTGCATTAATGTGCCTTGGGTAGCCATGACCCTATTGCCAGTTCTCCGGTTGTCCGTCCTTAGACAACTTTTGGTAGGAAATAACCACTGTATACCAGCAACACCCCACAAAACCTGCCGTTTTGAAGATGCTTGCTCATTTTTTTCTCCTTCCAACATGTCACCTTCAAAAACGTACTGTTCACTTGCTGCCTTTTGCAGTATATAGCACACATTGACAGGTGCCATTGTAACGAGATAATCACAGTTATTCACGTCACCTGCCAGTGGTTTTATTGTTGTGACTGATTGGATACATACCTTAATATAGTCAGCACAAGCCACACCCATTCCAGGAAGCAGCAATTTAAATCCACCCACAAGGAGGGACTCATTCGATCAACTCAACTACAACTGAGCACATCACATTTAGATAGATAGATAGATAGATAGATAGATAGATAGATAGATAGATAGATAGATAGATAGATAGATAGATAGATACTTTATTAATCCCAATGGGAGCACTTCTTCCTTTTCAACTTTTGCACCCTCATGTGCTAATTATTTTCCCAAAGCCGACCTGATTAAACACAGGCCTGCTGGTTCCCCAACCGTTTTTGTTATCTTCTGCAGTCTCCTTAACTCTTTTAGGGCTATTTTTTTTTCCCTTTTTTCCCAGGGCTGAATATTTTTCCAAACAACTAAGTTCTTTTGAAGCAGTAGTTTCACACATAAATCAACATAAAATGTTTATTTCTGACAAACGTCACACTGTTTTATCTTCCATGAGCCTCTACAGTAAATTGAAAATTGACATACTTAATACATTCTTATTGCATACCTGCTTTCTCATCACTCATAAGCTGAAAAGAAGCCTGAAGTAGACGAGTGGCTGGTAATCTGTAGTGTCCACTAGCATGCTGTGTTGTTTGGTGAAGTCCAGTAGCCAGTTTGCCTCCCACTAATTCTATGTCGGTGTAGTCCTGCCAGGGCCAACATTGCTGTAGGCATGTGAGCTACACGAGTGGGTTCAGCAGTACGATCAGCTAGGAACCAATCAGCTGTGTGCAGATCAGCTTATGTGGGTACCTGTCTTTCGTTTTCACTTTCCAGATGATTTGCATCAAAATCAAAGTTCGATAAGTGTTTGTGTAGACCTCCCAGGCAAATGTTGCCGTAGGCACGTCAACTGCATGATCAGCTGGGGACCGATCAGCTGATACAGGTACTTGACTTTCATTTTCGATCTCCAGATTACTTACATCAAAATCAGAGTTTAATAAGTCAGAGTCTGATTCAGCAATAATAAATAAATAAAAATAAATAAGTATTTTGCTTTGTGCATTCGCCCGATGTAGTTGCCATTCTAGATGTTGATTACACTACGCTATTCATGCATATGCAGGCATTCAACGTCAACGTCAAGTCAACAAGTCTAATAGTCCTCCCAGCAAAGAGGGTCTACCAATAACATAACAGTGAGTTTTATCGACGTTTACAGCTTTTTACTGCCCTCAACCCCTTGTCAACATCCACCCTAAAAGAGTTAATTTACTCTATAAATATAAACCAAAATGCTAAACAAATCCAGTACAATAAAGTTAATCAAAATGTTTGAAAATATTGTGTTTGAATCCATTCATTTTCAAAATGGAATTAAACAATTTGAGCAGTTTTCAGTAGGCATAATTGCAATATGCCAATGGTGAATAACTTCTTTCCTAATACTAGTCAGAATTCCCTTCTCTGTCCAGCCATGTTTTTAACTTAACCTACCCAGACAAGGTAACCAAGCCAAGACAGGGCGCCAGTCAATCTCAGCACACTGGGTGAATAAATATAATCTGCAAATCTCTGCAATTTAAGAGAGAAGAAATCAGAGTACCCAGAACAAAACCCATGTAGACACCAGGAGGATGTGCAACCTCCACACAAACGGTGACCTCAGCACCACCTCCACCTTATTATATAGGACCGCATTTTCAACTCACCATTGTTAAAGAGATATTGGACTTCCAGTCTCTTTCATGTAATCAAAAAGAGTAACGCTGGATTGAACAATCAAGGAGATGTCACAAAACTATACTGCATCATGAGAGTTAATGAGTAGAAGGGCCTGCGTATGCACTCCCAATATGCATCTCTTTGGTGGCATTTCACAGGAGTCTCTCAAGAATGCTGTGTGCTGACATGGGCAAAGTGAATCAGCTGGGAGACAGCAAGTGCTGTTCACTGATCAAAACAAAAGGTTTTAAGCAAACTTGAAATATTGAAAAGCATCAGAGCTCATGAGAAGTAACATGGCAAATTGCAGAAGAACCTGAGAAGACCTAGGAGATGAAGGAGCTCTTTAGCCTCCTTCAAGTCTGAGTCAAAATGGCCTGAAGAAATAGCACGGAAAGAAAACCAGATTAGCTGTTAGGTTAAAATAGATGGCCGGTGGCACAGTCCACTAATAATGCTGTATGCTAAATAAAAATAATTTTTAGTCAAGTCAAAATAAAAAATATCTAACTGCCATGTTTTGAGTAAAAATTGACCACAATTATCCTAAAGTCACTTCTGTTTTCACTTTAAAATCTATATTTATCTTATTTCAGCTGCTCCTGTTAGGGGTTGCCACACACTGAAAGAAGTATAGCCTCCATTTAACTTAAAATAATTAAGGTAATGATTCACAATTAATATTTTCAATCTGAACCAATATAATTCTTTTTATCTTATTGAACCCACAATTTTTAAGTTGAGGCAAATCCTTTAGAGTGATTGGGTGCAATTCACTTGTTTTATACTGAAGTATATCTATTTTTTAAGTTGTTACAATTTAAAATGGTTTAGTGGTCATAACCTGTTTTTATGCTATTAGAAATATTATGAACATAACACATTCCAATGCTGTACTTTATACATTTATTTAATAATCTAGTGCAAATACACAAGCATTTTGCAGTGTAAATCTTAAATATACAACAAAAAATTATTAAACGTTTCTACATCTTTCTTGAAAGTATGTTTTATTATGAGTTCTTATACTTAAAATTAACAGTTGAGAAACAGGGATACTTACCAGAAATCCTCTGTAATAAAAGTCTGCTGCTGAAAATGACCAGATCTGTATAGCCACATCCACTCCATTCGGGAAAGTGTTCTTCTTCTTTGTCAGTTGAAAAGCCAGCATGCTGGAAAGTTCTACCGGAAGAATATACAAACGTTTCCTCCCACACAGCACATGAACAACCTAAAATATTAGGTTAACTGAAATAGGATTTTTACGTTTATTCCCTCCACCATAACTTACTTTGGTACAAACAAATTTTTTTCTTTGATTGAGATCTGAAACCATATATTTCAAGCTACAATGCTAAATGACTAATCTTAAGTTGCTTGAAAGATAAAATTTACGTTGAATGAACAACATCAATGTTATACTTTTTTCAGTGCAGCAGATCATCTTCTTCCATATCTTCCTGTCCTCTGCATGTTGTTCTGTGACCCCCATCACCTGCATGTCTTCTCTCACCACATCCATAAACCTTCACTTAGGCCTTCCTCTTTTCCTCTTCCCTGGCAGCTCTATCTTTAACATCCTTCTCACAATATACCCAGCATCTGTCCTCTGCACATGTCCAAACCAACGCAATCTCACCTCTCTGACTTTGTCTCCAAACCATCCAACATAATCTGACCTTCTAATGTATTCATTTCTAATCCTATCCAACCTTGTCATACCAAATGCAAATCTTAGCATCTTTAACTGCCACCTCCAGCTCTGTCTCCTGCTTTCTGGTCAGTGCCACCGTCTCCAACCCATATAACATAGCTGGTCTCACTACCATCCTGTACACCTTCCTTTTCACTCTTGCTGATACCCGTCTGTCACAAATTACTCCTGTCACTCTTCTCCACCCATTCCACCCTGCCTGCACTCTCTTTTTCACCTTTCTTCCACACTCCCCATTACTCTGTACTGTTGATCCCAAGTATGTAAACTCATCCACCTTTCCCAACTCTACTCCCTGCATCCTCACCATTCCACTGACCTTCCTCTCATTCCCACACATGTATTCTGTCTTGTTCCTACTGACCCTCATTCCTCTCCTCTCTAGATACATTTATACTGCTTTTAATCAGCATGTAAGAGTTGGACGATCTGGCAAAGAATCTTGGTGGTGACATTTCAATGTATTTAACAGCTCCACTCAGAATGAACTTCATCAGTGGATGAACACAAGATAAAGACAGCAACACAGAACACTTAGCCTCCTCTGCTTTCAACACGTTCAACCGTAACTTTCAATGAACTTGAGAAAAAATGTGTTTTCAGACTGGTGGCAAGCGACAATATGGTTTAAGGCCTCACTCAGCTCTGCTTGGATCTATTTGAATAAATGATAAAGTGATGGAACAAGGCCAGGACTGAGTTGCTAGAGGTCAGCTGGTGGATTATTTCGTTTACAGTCCTGAACCCAAGAGGTTGCAGTACAGACTGGCATCTAAAGATATAGGCATAAAGCTTGACAAATGGTGTCTGGTGAAGAAAATACAGATCTTAGCACAAGACTCAAGACATCTCTGAGGCCACTCTTCTTTTCTAGTTTTACACTTTCAATGTTGTCCATCGTTTGCAGTGTTGCACAGAGAATAATAAGGGAGTGATAAAGAGTGAAGCAATTGGCCTCAGTAATTGCCCAAGAAAAGGAGTCATGCAACTAAACTAAAACGTTTGTTCTCAGCAATTACTCTAACTCATTAAGATGAACTTGATGGATCATTTTTTTCCAGGAACAAACTATTGAGACATGCAGTGAAAACAGAAATACTGAGAACCTTTAAGAAGAATCTGGATGAGATATTGGGACAGCTTAGCTATTAGCTAAACAAACAAGCCTGATGGACTGAATGGTCTCCTCTCGTTTGTCAAATTCCTTATGTTCTTGTGTAAATGATCAGTGTTATTAGTTCTTAATGTTATTTTGATAGACGTACTCAGTTCATCTGTGGAGTGTATCATTCATTTCTAACTACCCACATAAGTCCCATGAATATGCATTCTAAATACTGAAGGTGTTTCTCAATGCAAATTTCAATGAACTATGCAACACACAAGAATTGGAAGTACAGTGGTTAGCCCTTTCACTTCGGCGATCCAATGTCATGGGTTTGAATTCTACACCACCTGTCATCCATATGGATTGATTCTCCCTGCATCTACATGGGTAAGATGTGCACTTTAGGCTAATTGATGATTGCAGATTGGCTCTGTGTGGGTGTGTATGAGGGCAGGCTTCCTCGTATCCCTGAAATGGATTAAGTGGGTCTGAGAATGGGATGTTACGTCGCACGTAAAATCTTAGTACCAAAGACCAAGAAGAAGACTCACGCCAATACCGTTACCTTGAAGCAACCTGAAAATATATGGAACTTCCCAGTTTCGGGATTGAATCTTGAAGTCTGCTTAAAGAGGAAAATTATGGTTCTTGATTATCAACATGCAAGATATCAAAAGGCATTTTATGGTCATAAAAAGAATTATGTATAACACTTGTGACAGAACCACTAGGGGGTGTGCCAGGCACCCAACCTGACACAGACAGACGCAGGAGGCACACTTATAAAAACACAAATGTTTTTGTTTTTTTTTCTTCGCTCATGTGGAACGTCTTCCCCGTCCCCCCGAGCCCACAAGCACACAATAGAAATAATTCCTCTTCTTACTCCCTTTTCTCCTCCACTCCTCCTCAGCAAGCTTCGTCCACCTTCCACCCAACTCTTGCTCACTGAGTAGTGGCTGCTGGCTCCATTTTTAAGGCCCCAGGAAGTGCTCCAGGTGCTCTTTGACCGAATTCTGGCAGCACATCCGGGTGTGGCGGAAGAGCTGCTCTCCAAGGCTCAGCAGCAGCTGCAGTACACCCTGGTAGCACCCCTGGATCCCAACAGGGCTGTATCCAACTCCAACTCCCATGGAGCTTTGCGGGAGTCTGAGGCTCCACAGCAATCCATGAGAGGAATTGTTCTGGCCATGCTTGCTGCCCCAGCCCTCTCAGTGAAGAGGCATCCCAGCTGGACAAAGACTCTACGTGGCAGTGTTGATTTGGAAAGGAGGACAAATGAGTGCTTTTTGTCATGTATCTGTCTTCAAAACACAATTAATTCAATTTGGGCTCTCAGTAGTCTTGGCCTTAATCTGACAGACAGGGATTAATTGTAAATGGGCCAGTTAATTCTTTGTACAAAATATTGAGATTTTGTTCTCCTCGGGGCTGGTGACAGATCTTGAGAAGGCCAATCCAAATATATTTTATTTTCTAATGTTCTGGGTAGACTTTTTTCCCCATGAGGGGCTATAAGATGCCAGTGATTTTGAAGTTTATCAAGGATTTCTAAAATGAAAAATACTCTACTTGTTATACAGTGTGCGATTATAGATGACTTCTATTTGCCCATTTCTTTTCCATTCTTATTTTTTTTTACTTTTCAGACTGAACAACCCTGGATGAGTGTAATGAATCAAATGCTGTTGTGGAAAGGCCAACTGTATTAAATACCTCAGCCATCTTGAAGGATCATTTTTGTTTCTCCTTTACTTTGGCAAACAATAATTGACCATCACCATTCACACCACTAGTTTCAGGGCTTTTTATCTTTAGGCTATAAGGCCACACACACTTTACTGTATTGTGTACAGTGGATTTAGAACATATTGAGACCTCTTTCTGCACACTTTGAGTTGTAGACTTAATTTTAAAAGGATACATTTTCCATTGTTGCCCATCGGTCTACATTTAATAATCCATAATGACAAAGGGAAAACATGTTTTCAGAAAGGTTTGCAAATTTAGTAAAACTCCAAAAACGAAATCTCTCATTTATATAAGTATTCACACATTTAATTTAGTACTTTGTGGAAGCTCCTATGACAGAAGTTACCGCTTTGAGTCTTCTTAAGTAAGTCTCTACAAGCTTTGCACAGATGGATTTGGACAGTTGATCATAATCTTCCTGGCAAATTCTCTCAGGCTCCATTAGACTGGATGGGAATTATCTGTCATCTGCCATCTTCAGGTCTCTCCACAGATGTGCCATGCGGTTTTAAGTCTGGGCCTCTTAAGAACATCCAGAATCTTGTCCCGAGGGCTATTCCAGCATTGTCTTAGCTGTATGCTTGGAGTCATTTACATTCTGAAAGATGAACCGTCACCCCAGTCTGAGGTTGCTTGCACTCTGGAGCAGGTTATCTTCAAGGTCCTCTCTGTTTTTTGGCCACATTCATCTTCCTGTCCTTGCAACTGAAAAGCACCCCAATACCACGTAGCACCGCAGGGATGGTATTAAGCTAGTGAAGAGCAGTGTCTTGCCTTTACCAGATATTGTGGTTTGGGTGTCTGCCCAAAGAGTTCAATTTTCGTCTCATCAGACCAGAGAATGTTCTTCCTCATGCTGTCGGAGACCTTTTAATTTAGTTTTATAAACTCCAAGTGGGAGTTAACCACTCTACCATAAACATCTGATTTATGGAATGCTACTGACATCATTGTCTTTCCAAAAGTTTCTTGCATCTCAGCAAAGAACTTCTGAAGGTGTTAGAGTGATCATTGGTTTCTTGGTCCCCTCCTTGACCAAGGCCCTTCTTGCCTGGTTACTTAGTTTGGCCAAATGAACAAATCTAGGAAGAGTCCTGGTGTTTCCAAACTTCTTCCAGTTTACAAATATTGAGGCCACGGTGCTCCTGGGAACACTCAAAGCTTTAGAAATGTTTTTACACCCTTGCCTTGGTCTGTGCCTCACCACAATCACAGAGGTCTACTGAGTGCTCCTTAAACATTATGGCATGGTTTTTGTCCTGACATTCCATGTGAATTGTGGACAGTATATACACATATACATTCTAAACTGTCCCATCAATTCAGTTTGCCATATGTAGACTCTAATCAAGTTCTGGACACATCTCCATAATAATAAAAGCAAGCAGGAGGCACCTAACCCCAATCTGTAGTGCCACACGAAAGGGTCAGAATGCTTACATGAACAAGAGATTTCAGTTTTTTGATTTTCTTTAATAAATTTGAAAACCTTTCTGAGAACATGCTTCATTATGTGCTATCAAGTGTAGATTGAAGGGCAAAAAATGGTAAATTTATCCAATTAAAATTAAGTCTACAACACAGAGTGTGCAGAAAGAGAAGGGTCTGAATGAACTCTGAATCCACTGTACGTCACCGGACATTGTATTCTGTTACTGGTATTTCACTACTATCACTCTACTAAGGCAGACATGCAAATAAGAACTTCTTTGTACTCTGTAAATGTGATAAGAAACTTGACCACATTAGCTGGAGTCTTTGGTCCGGCTAATAGCACACGATTAGAATGGACTCCGACTGCACCCTAAACAAGGCCAAGCGACACCGTGAACCTGCCCCAGTAAACGTTGGGTACCATTAGAGTTCTTTGTTCTCGGTTAATGTGGACTACTAGCCACACACATCCTTCCGTGAGTCAACTTGGCTTTGTTTATAATTGAGGCAATGTTCTGCTTTTAACAGTTTCCTTAAAAACAGTCGGCCCATTAATTTTTTTATTTGAAACTGTATGCATGAAGAAGCCATTTTACTGCTTGTCTGTTATCAATGAACTGTTGGTTGGGTTGATAAAGACAAATAAATGAGCTTATCTGTGCTGCCCCCTGGGCGAACGCTAGGCTGGCTTTGTAAGTCAGTCAACACTCTTCAAGTGCACACTTCACTTGTCCTGGATTAGCCTATGAGGCATGGCGGCTCAACCAGCCTAACCTTCAGCAGTTTGGACTCACCCTGCAGCAGACGAAAAGTTTTGTTGTTTTTTTTTTTTTTTTCCCCCCCAGACATCGATGACAGAAACATTCATTCTCTTTGTTAAATCTGTTGCTCAGGCTTAGGGCAGACTCTCATCCAAAATACCCAGTGATCAGCTAATGAAGTCTCCTTTATAAATAGTTATCAGTTCGCTGCACCCACCCAGCAAACCCCCAGCCACTCCAAAATGAGAAACCAGTCCTGGATGAGCCTTAATTTGTCATTTTTGTTACTCAAAACCCGTGGTAGCAATATTAAAACAGCACTAAAGGGGTCCAACAGGGGAACTGATCTTCTGTCATTTGTCTCTTCAGCACAGCAATGCATTATTATTCTTCTATAAAAAAATTCAAATAGATTTGTTTAACAGAGCAAAGCTCTACCTAAAACTTCAAAATGTTGCTGAAAGTTGTCTAAGTAGACAATCAAATGCAGGAGAATATCTGAACACAGGACACAGCAGTCTCTTAATGCAACAGCAAAGAGTAACATGGCGAGTGTGAACTGCAATACACAAGAACACATGCTACATGAAAGGCCTGCACCTTCTCTAAGTGGCTTTAAATGAGTAATGGATGACACATCCAATTCTCCAGAAATTCCAGAAGAAACCTAAAGTTACAGGAGTATGAACTTGTAAAAAGGTGTAGAAATGCAGCTTTTAGACTGAATGATTAAGAAACAAGTTGTATATGAGCAGAACCAACAGCCCCACTAAGATCTGGAACTGTGGAATTGTAGAGTTACGTCAGCACAACAGAACAATAAATGATTACAAATTTTTAGGGTGTTGAAAGATTAACAAACTTAAAGCTTATTATTGCAGAGGACTCCAAAGAATTCCATGAATCCCTGCATTTTTTTCGATCTTGCCGTCTCATTACAAGAAGTGTGCAAGAAGTGTTTGGAATTCGCTCCAGATGTTTGTACAGTGCCATTCAATGGACTGTCATCCAATGACAGCCAACTTACAGGTGTGACTTCCTCAGTGTAGGGCTGACTTCCAGGTGAATGTTATACCAGAAGCTCCAGTGCCCCAAACGTGGGAGTGCACTCTCCACAGACTCGATCCTTCTGCCAACTTAATTATTACACATAAAAAAGGCCCAGTTTTGACAATTTTCAACTAAGAGCTCATGCCCTAAACACTAAAGTAAGGGGACAGCTGCACCTGTACTAATTGGGGTATTTTCACTTTCAGGATTTTCTAGAGGAGGACCGATGGTTATCTAATGGTACTTGGTCACCTACAGCAAAATGAGGTCTTCAAACAGTAACACTATAAGCTGCAACTCCTTCAGCAAGCATCAAGTGATTAGAGGTTTCAAATACATAAAGTGTTTTTTCCCCTCAAAAGTCAGTAGGAAACACGGCAGCTTAAATGCAGGATCATTACCATCGTCGCCACAGTTGTTTTCTAGTTCTCTATAGGTGGTGCTACTTTAAAATGGTGACAAAAAAGTACTTGCAAACCTAGAATGGGTGCCCTAGTGCTAGATTTTATATTAAAAAGCGTCATCAAGAAAGAAAAGTAAAATGCAATGTCTCCTTAAACATGGAACAAAGCATGGTTAGCACTTTTAGAAGCCCTGACAGTCTGGAATGCCCTGAAATTTCACAGGAAATCGATTGTGTGTGATCTGACTTAGTACGCACTCCAATAGAGGGCAGTGGTTAACCCTTCAATATCTGGAGTAAGTTACAGAAAATTGACGAGCCCACTCACATACCACTGCTCAGAACAACCACCAGCGCAATACTAATATTTCACAAGAACGACAAGGATAAACATCTGAAATTCTAATAGACATTTGTAGGGTGTGTGTATAACTGATCATCGGTGGGGCTGCTAGCATAATTCATTTTATGTCACATAAAAAGCTTTGATTTATTAAATACTAGCTAAATATAATCAACTTTAAAACATTCTATATGCCGGTACCTCATATATCCTTGTGTGAATTAACCTCTCTTGCCTGGCCCATTCTCTGCTGATCACATTTCTATGAAGTCTGTTCACCAGACTCATTCTGAGCCACTCTGCTTGGCTCCTGTCTGCTTTTTCATTACCACCAGTGGTAGATGAGTCCCCATTACCTGCTGTGTAAATCATTTGTATTCTTGCAAAACCTTCCCATCTTTAAAGGAGACTTGTGTTGGGCCTTGCCAGTATTTGGTGGCCCAACATTGCCTGGTACATTATTCGCTTAATGGTCAATTAAATGCTCCACTTTAACTACTTTCTTGTAAAAATACAAGGAAACCATCATAATCAGGAATGAAATTTGCCCAACTAACATATTGAGTCATCGTCCCTACACTGATCCACCAGAGCAAAACAGACCAATCAATCAGATTGCTTGGAATAACCAGGCACACAATAGCATTTTATTATATTGTAGAGGACAGAAGAGGGATAGACAGATCAACGTCTGTATAGCTTCTACTAACATTTTGTAATATTTTCTAGGAATGCATTCAATGTCTGCTAAAACTGTGCAACAAATAAATTACACTAAACACTAATTTAATCTCTTCACTTACATTTAATGCTTATTTTGCACTTAGTAGCAGTACTATATACACCAGTTGGCCCTACTGCCACACAGCACCTGAGACTTGGGTTTGAATTCCAGTCTGCCCACTGTGCAGAGCTGCCACATACTCCCAACACACTGCATCTTCCAAATCCTGTATTAAAAAATAAAATGGTGAAGTACTGAGTCAACATTAGGTTTTCAGCAATTGTACATATTTTATCACTTTGAGTAATGTCCAAGTGTCAGGATGCTAGTCTGTGGACACAAGTCAGCCGAAATGCAACCTGGCACAGCTAACACTGTAAAATGTCAGAAGCCTATTGGTGTTGAGCATAAGTTATACATAGCCAAAGGAACAGGCTGGACACACGATCATCAGATGCCCTAACAAGGTACACAGCAAAAGCATGTTGAGCAGGGTAGCCTAGACTCTCCTTTTTATAAACAGTCCCTTTATAGTGTCAGGTTACCTGTATAACAAATTATGCTCTTGCAATGTGCCCAGTGTTTGTCGCCGGGTTTTGCCCCAGCTGGACCTACCAAGTAAGTTTCATATGTCTCAGCTGTTGACTAACAATGTGAATGATCATTAAAGATCCTTCTAAACTGCTCAGAACATGGTCACAAAAATGGAACCACAGCCCTTGGTCACAGCTGCTGCCAATGGATAAGGCAGCGTGCAACTCACAAACAAGTGTCCACTCCAGCATGAATCATTGAGAGAGGGGAGAGAATCAGCTTTCCAGCTTCTTTAAGTGCACACAGTGGAGATACACCAAACAGCAAAGAAACCACTTTCAAGTCCCTGAAACAGGTTCAGATAACCCTTGACATGAGGTCTGTGGAAAAATAAAAAACATAAGACAAGAAAAACAAATGACAGAGACAAGAAAATGACTGCAGGATTGGGGGAGAAACGGAAAACAAAAAAGGATTACAGGAAGTAGGTCAATCGTATAAAACCCACAAACAATACACTTGAAATAAAAAAAAAATAAAAAATGTTAGAAGGGATGACCGACAAACAGGGAAGTCAAGGTAAGCAGCTGCCCATTGTCAATGTTTGGGAATTAATCTTGAAAATGAAACACTCCCTCCCCACAAGCATTTTTAAAATCAGCACTACTAAGTTTGATTTACAATGTGGGGGGTGGGCTGTATGGCTCAATTCCAAAAAGGAAAATAGATTAATCCCTTAAATCTTACTCAAAATTATACATAGTTTCTTCTCTCTATACTCAAACTGGCAATAGTTCTTAGAAAGCACTCAAGCATTCGTGACAGCAGTAAAAACACTGGCTGTGCCAGCCACAGCTATTATGGTTCTTATTCTCCCGCCATACAACCCCCCTTCACTTAAGTAATCGCAAATCATAGATAAATTAGCTGAAGCGGAATTATCTCTAAGTAGTGATACTCACCGATATGCAAGTCTAACACTCCAGAATTTCAAAACCTAGCAACCATTCATGACCTGTCCAATTGTGTATCCATCAATCACACAGCACATGATAACTGGAGGAGTTTGCATTTACAACATCTAATTCCAAGCACAAATATAAACTTCTGTTTAATATTTAATGCCTAACGGAATAGTGGCAGCTGGAGTGTGAAGAATTACTCTGCTATTGCTTTTTAAAAAGCTGTTAACGGCAGTACTTGCTTTGGACTTTGACCTATGCACTTAAAAAGATTAAGGTGAAGCTGTAAACTCTGTAGACAATGAAAGCATTTATATTTATATATCATCAACTGCTTTTATGCTAATAGTCTTTTTTCATAGACTTTTTAAAGTCCTGACTTTGGGGGGTACAGGGGGGAGTCAGAAGTCATAACTTTACCCTGCATACACTCAAGTTCTAACTGCTATTCTGGGTGATAAGTTTAATCCTTTTTAAAAGGTTTACTGTCAACAAAGAAAAAAATAATGAAAATATTAATATGGGTAAGCATCTGTGTGTGGCAACAAGATCGATCAATTTTCCTTCTGATAAAAGAAAATTATGTAACCTCTGCAATACAGCATTAGTGATACTGCCAAAACATGTTACAAATATTCACTTTTTTTCTTTACAATAAAGGCATTGCATCATTGTTTAACTTACTAGATCAATAGATAAAGCATTGCATTGAAAGAATCAGCTGCCTTGGAGTCAAGATAAATGTATCTCAGTTTCGGGCTGATGATAATAAACCTTTCAGATTCAAGTAAAGCCAGATCTACAATGGAAAAGGCACGTTATATTGCACATTGCTTAAAATCAATTTTCATTTGGAATCAACACTCAAGATAAATAAGCACAAAGTATGATAAAAGCTCCTTGAAAGTTTGCTTCAAATTTTATTTACAGAAAGCATTTTCACCTCACAGCTCTGCCATAAAAAAAAACAAAACACAAAGCAGGACAGTAACTAATTTTTGCTCCTTTGTTTAAGATACATTATAAAGACATTTATTGCAATTTACAAAAAAATATTTACATCTGATGCCAAATATTTACAATTCCTTTAAGGCGTTAAGTTTACTTGTATACAATGATTATAATTTATTTCTATTTAACTATAAAAGAAATAAATAACCAATTATGAGAACTGAATAACACAGCATATAGGATTTGTTATGGTCTTAAAATACTAGAAAATGCAGGTTATGCTGTAACTTGAGTATTTTTTTTAATACATAAACATTGCTTTCAGCATACTTGTAGTGTTATGTATGAAGGCACTTGGAGAGATGGTGCTAGTCTGAGATTAGGCTTCACCATTGTCTAGTAAAAACAATATATATATTTATATACACAAATCAGTACAAAGCGTACCACATACCACACGTTCTAGTCTGTAAACAAGGAGACATGTCTATCACCGGGAAAGCTTTGCAAGCCAACATCGACATTTGGCCAAATGTCAAAATAAATGCAGACCGCAGTGGAAGATAATCAGCAATATGCAGCATTAAACCAGACAAGTACATTCTTTTTATCATGGGGAAGGTGAGCACAAGAGGCTTGCAATATGCAGCTTAAAAATTAACACTTCTGAACAAGGAACCTCCTTTTCAGACAGTGATTTTGAAATGAGATGGCTTTTGTAAATTGCTCCTATGTGAGGTTTACAGTTAAGCTTCTTTTAAGAACCTTGAATGAAGGGAAGTCCCTGGGGGTACTACCGAGAAAACATCATACCCAATTTTGAAAAATGAAACAATGCAGGGAATTAACTAGACCTTATTTTCATAACCTCCTTAGGTTCTGGAAGGCACTTTTTAAAAAAAGGATAAAATGAAGTCTTTGGTTGTATTATTTTTGCAGCAGCAGTACCCAAAAACAAATAAAAAAAATCAGAACTATCTTCAACAGCAAGAAACTAAATTTATAAAGTCATGTTATTTTATTTCAAGTAATATCTGAATTTTGTTCTTTGGTTACAAATTGACATTATATAATATACATATAGTGTGTATGTATACATACAGTATACATACACATTATATATTTATGCACACACACACAAACTTTCACACCCCCACCAACCTCACCTGGAGCTTTTGTCCTTTCCATTGCACATTACGGTGACCTTAGGTATATTTACCAAACACCATCTCAATGACTGACAGTGCTTTGGTCAAAACATCACAAAACATACAGTGTTTTGATTGTAGGAGCTGCAAATAGTTTATCAAAAGTAAACATCTGCTCGCTAATGAGCAACTGTATTAAACCTTCAGATAAATACAGTTCAAAATAGTTTATACTTCAAAACAGTTTGACTACACTCAGTATACTACTACTAAAATATTCCAGTTTTTTTTTTTTTTTTTTTTTTTTTACACTGTCCATATTTCCCAACAGACTAGCCCCCCACCCAGCCCAAAAGAAAACCTTAAGGTAAAAATGTGTTGCAGTACCAAACTAAGGCAACAAAACATTTGCAGATTATTAATAAGTCTACATGTAAAACTGAGAAAACTTTGCAAAGATGTGTGGGGGAGATGGTGGTCAAAGACTTAATTCTGATGCCTCTTCATATGCAAGGCCAGGTGGTCCGAACGGGAAAAGCTACGGCTGCATACTGCACACTGGAAGGGCTTTGCACCGGTGTGTTTCCTGTAGTGGCGAGTGAGTTCATCAGAGCGAGCAAATCTCCAGTCACAGCCTTCCCAGGTGCATTTGTATGGCTTCTCACCTAAAATGGAAAAGGGACAAGAAATTAGCCTCACATTTAAAAAAGAAAAAGCTAAAACATGACTTAAGGCAAAAGAATTTTCTATTACTTCGCTCTTGTACAAGAATGAATTTTCCATTTTCAATGTTAGAACATACAGAATTATTCTGAGGTTTGTAATATTTTATATAATAATTTTATTTATATTCTTCAACTAAAATTAATCCATTTTACCTTGGTAGTGTGTGCTGTAAAAGTAGTGATCAGTATGTACATAGTACTTTTTTCATTGCTCAAAGTGCAACCGCGACCAACGTGCAGCATCCACTTAGATGATGTAACGGCAGTCATTCTTGTGCCAGTATGCACACCACAAATCAGCTATTAAGTGGTGAAGGGGTGAGTGCGAGTTAGACAAGGGGCAGGGGGTGATTAGGGGGCCAGATTGACCAGGCCATGGACAGACAACTTAGCCAGATGAGGTACACTCTCCTTTTGGCATCTTTTATGACCACTGAGAGAACCCCATTTTTACATCTTATCTGAAGAACAGTGCTACTTTTTTTCAGTACAGTGTCCCCATCACTGCCATGGGGCATTGGGATGCACACACAGTTTAATTACATGGCAAGTTCCTCCTTCTGGCCTCACACACCTCTTACCAGCAGCAACCCAACCCAGCAGTAATGGCCGGGCCCAAACGGGCTTAGCTTCAGGTGCATTACCTGTTCTGAAGTTCATGTGCCATGGTTGCTGGCTGAGGTTTTTCAATACATTTATATTATGCTTTTACTTCTATTTATGGACTAAAATATTAGTCAGTTTTTTGTTGAAACTGTTTTTCAATACTATGCATTACTGTTTTACGGAATAATATAAAAATGTATATTACCCATCTATACTTCACCTTCATTACATCACGGGTTTAATGCAATTTAAGAAAATCAAACAGCAAAAATACTGTTCCTTAGCTTTTTCCAGAATAGAATAGAATATCAATTTTCCTTTGTCTAATGCACACTTATGCAAGCACTCCGACTCTTAAGTGTATGCACACATGTACATAAAACAGACCTTTAGGACAACCCAATATTCAGTAATAGAAATATTTGGTGTTGTGCCAAAGAATTTCACAGTATCATATCTTTGTTATAGAGAATTTTTCATGTTTAAACCCCTTGTTTATAAGCAGTATATAAAAAAAAACAAAAAACTTTTATATGTAAAACAATTTACCAAATACAGGGCAGAAGCAAAATAGACTTGTCCAAGAACAGGAATACTAATGAAGAGTTTCAAACTGAACCGCCAGGGAGGGTGGGACATGTTCCTCAATGCCTAGGATTTTCACATATGATCTGAATTTCTCCATGGGATAAATAAAGTTTATCTAATTATGCTGTTTCTCCTGACTGGGAAGTGTATATCATCCATATGCACATACAGGGAACATTAAACTAGGTAATTCTGTCAACAATCAAATCAAGTAAACTTTTTTCCACTACAATGGCTTTTTAAAAACCACCAAGATTTTGAAAACATGTTAGTAGTATTTATTTATTTTTTTTGCTTTTGTCATTGTTTTGATCTGCTAAGGATTCTTTTCAGCTTTTAGCCAAACCAGGATATAACATTACTCAGGTTTCATGGCGAGCTAGGTAAGGATCGAGATACTTGCTTCAAAATGCTACCAAGAAAGAGTATTCTTCCAATGACGGCCAGGTAGAGAAATCATCTTTCTACTTTTGCTTTATAGTCCGACACGGACTTCATACTTGCTCAACTTGTAGTATCCAATTATATTATTTTGTATACAATTTCTATTTATTTGAGAGTACTATTTAAGTTTATAAATGCTTTTGTTCAAGAAACTTTTGTATTTGTATAGTGATTTGCACAATGTCGGGTTAATGGTGGGTTGAAATTGTGTTGTCTCTAGTTGGTAATGTCTTGTATTCCTAACCAAAGTAAATTCTGGTGTGTTTCATATGCTAGAAATAAAGCGATTTTCATTCTGATTTAGACTAGTCAGAGGAAAGATTTACTAAGAATATTCCATGAAAAGTGTTACTCAAAAGGACTGCAGAAGGGATCTAACTTGTACACGAACCATTATGAAATTCAGCAAATCTATAATTTTGTCATGGAATTTTATTACAATCCCCACCTTTTCCTTCAGAGAGTTAACTGCAAGCTTTAAAGGAGAATTAGAGGCTGGCTCCTTAAACATAGATCTAAAAGGTTTTCAGACAGTATCTCAAAACTTGTTTTCTTAGTGCTGCAACACACACCTGCATTTGTGAGATGTTTCTATGCCTTCACATGAAATTGGAAGAAAAACGTATTTGCTCAAGATGGTGGAAAAACACAAAATGGTCTCCATATACCAACAGGCAGAAACGCTGAAATTCTTTACATACAGTTAGGTCCATAAATATTTGGACAGAGAACTTGTTTCTAATTTTGGTTCTGTACATTACCACAATGAATTTTAAATGAAACAACTCAGATGCAGTTGAAGTGCAGACTTTCAGCTTTCATTCTGTGGGGGTGAACAAAACGATTGCATAAAAATGTGAGGCAACTAAAGCATTTTTTTTTTTAAAAAAAAAACACAATCCCTTCATTTCGGGGGTCAAAAGTAATTGGAAAATTGACTCAAAGGCTATTTCATGGGCAGGTGTGGACAAGTCCGCCATTATGTCATTATCAATTAAGCAGATAAAAGGCCTGGAGTTGATTTGAGGTGTGGTGCTTGCATGTGGAAGATTTTGCTGTGAACAGACAACATGCGGTCAAAGGAACTCTCCATGCAGGTGAAAGAAGCCATCCTTAAGCTGCAAAAACAGAAAAAACCCATCCGAGAAATTGCTACAATATTATGAGTGGCAAAGTCTACAGTTTGGTACATCCTGAGAAAGAAAGCAAGCACTGGTGAACTCAGCAACGCAAAAAGACCTGGACGTCCACAGAAGACAACAGTAGTGGATGATCGCAGAATCATTTCCATGGTGAAGAGAAACCCCTTCACAACAGCCAACCAAGTGAACAACACTCTCCAGGGGGTAGGCGTATCGATATCCAAGTCTACCATAAAGAGAAGACTGTATGAAAGTAAATACAGACAGTGCACTGCAAGGTGCAAGCCACTAATAAGCCTCAAGAATAGAAAGGGTAGATTGGACTTTGCTAAGAACATCTAAAAAAGCCAGCACAGTTCTGGAAAAACATTCTTTGGACAGATGAAACCAAGATCAACCTCTACCAGAATGATGGCAACAAAAAAAGTATGGAGGAGGCATAGAACAGCTCATTATCCAAAGCATACCACATCATCTGTAAAACACGGTGCAGGCAGTGAGATGGCTTGGGCGTGCATGGCTGCCAGTGGCACTGGGACACTAGTGTTTATTGATGATGTGACACAGGACAGAAGCAGCTGAATGAATTCTGAGGTGTTCAGAGACATACTGTCTGCTCAAATCCAGCTAAATGCAGTCAAATTGATTGTCCATCTGTATCACGAAACGCCACCCAATGACCCAAAACATACAGCCAAAGCAACCTAGGAGTTTATTAAAGCAAAGAAGTGGAAAATTCTTGAATGGCCAAGTCACTCACCTGATCTTAACCCAATTGAGCATGCATTTCACTTGAAGACTAAACTTCTGACGGAAAGGCCCACAAACAAACAGCAACTGAAAGCCGCTGCAGTAAAGGCCTGGCAGAGCATTAAAAAGGAGAAAACCCAGCATCTGGTGATGTCCATGAGTTCAAGACTTCAGGCTGTCATTGCCAGCAAAGGGTTTTCAATCAAGTATTAGAAATGAACATTTTATTTCCAGTTATTTAATTTGTCCAATTACTTTTGAGCCCGTGAAATGAAGGGACTGTGTTAAAAAAAATGCTTTAGTTGCCTCACATTTTTATGCAATCGTTTTTGTTCACCCCACTGAATTACAGCTGAAAGTCTGCACTTCAACTGCATCTGAGTTGTTTCATTTACAATTGTGGTAATGTACAGAACCAAAATTAGAAAAAAGTTGTGTCTTTCCAAATATTTATGGACCTAACTGCAGAAGCCTTAAAGCCCATCAGCAGAATTCGTTATTTCCTTTTTTTGCCATATGTACATAAAACTGCTTTCACATTGAAAACGCTAAAACCACAGTCCCAAAGACCTGCTGACACTGCTTTGAGACACTCATTTACAATCCCAATTATTACTGACACAATGATTGGAAGGTGGTACAGTGGTGCAGTGGGTAGCGCTGCTGCCTCGCAGTTAGGAGACCTGGGTTCGCTTCCCGGGTCCTCCCTGCGTGGAGTTTGTTCTCCCTGTATCTGCGTGGGTTTCCTTCGGGTGCTCCGGTTTCCTCCCACAGTCCAAAGACATACAGGTTAGGTGCATTGGCAATTCTAAATTGTCCCTAGTGGGTGGGTGGGTGTGTGTGTGCACGCCCTGTGGTGGGCTGGCACCCTGCCCGGGGTTTATTTCCTGCCTTGTGCCCTGTGTTGGCTGGGATTGGCTCCAGCAGACCCCCGTGACCTTGTAGTTAGGATATAGCGGGTTGGATGATGGATGGATGGATGGACAATGATAGGAATGACGAGCAGTGTTTTTTTGATTCTCCAAAGACGTTCAGGTCATACAAGTCAAACAAATGTTGCATACAAACAAACAGGCATAAACTTATGTTACACTATTCTGGAGAAAACATTGTTCATGAATTTTATTTTTTGTTTACAATATTCAGTACTACAAAGGTGACATCAATTCACCAGACCTAGAAGTTTATAGATGGCGAGTAAATGTCACAAAACAAAAAGAAAGCAAACAAGTCATATATAACTTTAATTCTTATCTTATTAAATAACACATTTCTCTTTAGATTTAAGTAAAACTGGGACCATTATTTGCATGTTTCTTGTAGTAAGCAATCACATACTGTATTTCACATGTGATATTCTCAAGCAGAATTGTCATCTGTAAGTCAGAGAGCTCAAATAACTAAGAACTATTTTATTTGTAAACTGTTACATTGTGAATGTGAGCTAGGAAAATGGATTGCACTTGGTAAATTGTGTGTGAAAATGTCAACAATAAACCAGTACCAAGTTTAGGTGCTCAAAAATTGCTGGGTGCAAGAGGCAGACATAACACTGACCATGGTAAAAGGAACTAAAAAAGTAAACATTGCATTTTGGTTTTAACTTCAGTGCTTAAGTGCACGATAATATTATAAAAGATAGCAAACTGTGTGGCTTATCTCCAAAAAGAGCTTTGGACTATCAAAGATTAAATACCTTCTATAACCATTTATCCACTGGCAATGTTGTAGGAAGCCATAGCCTATCCCATCAGTACTTGATCCAACAAAACACTCAAGCTGGGACTGAACATCAGCAGTGGAGGTAACTAATGTACCAAACACACCAATAACAAACAAACAGATGCTTGCAATAAAACACAGAATTCTAGCTTTCCAACAACTGTTCCACACCATTTATGAAAAATAAATTTTACTAACAGTGTGAGGGGGTTTGGAAAGGAATGGAGTAAGTTTTCAGATACATGGTTATATAGGTTTGTAGGAGTTCTCATTTATATGCTAATATCTGCAGCCAAACACAGGCATTACAGCATTTCCTCACAAATAGAAAGTTTGCTGCCACCGCCACTCAACACTTTTTTCAAAATTCATGCTGTGAAAATGGAACACGTGCAGACAGCCATTTGATTGTGAAGAAGATGAGGCACATTATACATGCGACCTCAGATTTACAGTATACTGAATTTTTTTTCTTAAACTGAATTGACAGGCGCAATTTTACTTCATTGTTTCACCTGAACATTGTGCCAGAGGTATCCATTAAACTGTCATGAGATATTTATTGTATAGTAAATGATGTGTGTTTGTAAAAAGGACAAAAGACGCTATGACTTAGGAATACAGAATTTATTAAACTGGCGGTTTAGCTTATTTTGCCTTCGATTTTGAAAGTGCTATCCTGTGAGCAGACATGCCCGCAGTATTCACATTAAGGAAGTATTGGTTTCATTAAAACAGTTTAAAATAGCTCTCTTACTCAGTTTTTGTGCATCATTGGATCTACAATGATAAAGTGCTTTGGAGTAATGCAATTGGTCTCAGCAAGTTCAAATTTGATTTCTAAGCTAGGTAGACATCAGCAACAAAATGCTTTTTCTACAGGACAGTTTGAATTTGCAGGTTCGCATTTCCCATAAAACAAACAGTCTGTCAGAGAGCACTTATTTATTCAGTGTATATAATCTATTTGTTGATCATATTTACAATTCTTATCACTCCAAATAACATACAAGGAATCAGTCAGACATCAAAGTGTTTTAGCAGGCACTTCAGAAAAGATGCACATGCAACCAGCACCAATAAAAAACCATCCTCAAAAAGCAGTTGCTTCTTTAACTCACAAGTTGTATGGATGAAGCACATTCATGGTTTCAGTAATGGAAACTTTCTACCAAAGAGGAGCACAGAGAAAATAGGAGGAAAAAAAAAATTAAATGCTCACATTATGTCTGAGCTTGGTACTTTCAAAAAGTAGTCTTATTTGTTTCATTGGCCATTTTCATGAGATTATATATAAATGCTTTTCAGAAATTGCACGAAGTCATCTGAAGTGAAAGATGGCCCTCTTTAACCCCCTCCCCCACCTCAAATAGCTGAAGGTAGACTTAATGGCATTAGTAGGCATTAACCCATTTAGACTACTAATGGTAGATAAACTTTGCCTACAGCAGTTTTTGCCTCAAAGGCCATGCAAGATTGTCGTTATTGCAGACGATCATGTCTCTATTGTATACTACTTTCAAATTAGAAAATGAAACCCATAGCCGCAAACAAATTAGTTTAAACAAAAAAAAAAAAAAAAAGTATGACTGCTTAAAAAGTCAGTCTCAAAAGAATCCATCTTCTAATACCCCCAAACTACTACTTGCTTTGGGCAATACAGTAAGTTAATGGTTAACACTATTGCACCAAAAATTCAACATACAGAGTTGGACTCTATCTTTTCACTACATGGACACAGCCTGCACATGCTCTGTATACCTGCAATTTTTTTGTTCCCCCTCGTAAAAAATCCTGACTGAGTATATTACGTTAACTGTTGATTGTTAATGGTAGCATTTCATTAGAGTGTGCTGTGCAATGGAATGATGTCAATCAAAGGTATATTCCTAACTAGCACTAAATAGCACCAAGATAGGCTCTGGCTCTCACAACCAATTACCCAAGATTAAGAAGATTTAGAAAACTGTTCGATTTTGCTTTTGATTGTGCCCTATGAGAGAAGGGGAATAACATGCCTGAAAATCAAACCACCTCTATGATGACCAAACTATACTGGCTGTAAGGAGCATACACAGTATATTTTTTATTACAAAACAGCAATTTAGAAAGACAAAGGACAGTTATCAGATAAAGCAAAACAAAGCCAAATTCTAGGATAATGATGTCAACCAACAAGCTTAGAACCTGCTGTAAAGCAAAATATGAATCTGAAGGGATGGCTTTAAAGTTAAAAGCAATTTACCAACCACAGAAATGCCTAGACCAACAATTTTAAATATACTGTATGTGTGTGTGTGTGTGTGTCACAATTAGAGTACGGACAGATTAACAACTTACTCAGGGCCCACATGACAAATTAGAGGAAAGGACTGAAACAGCAACATGATTTTAAGACCAAAGATTATTCTAACCACAATGCATCCAATAACTGGTATTGCCAAATGACTCAAACCTTTTAAGGAGGAGAAGAAAAAAAAAAAAAAAAAAAAAGGTCTTCTACCCATGTAAATATAGTTTACATAACTTAGAAATATTAAACAAGTGTCCTGGGTTAGCTAAACATAACATTCCATAGTTATAGAGGAAGAAATATCCAAAGTGATTCTTTTATAAATGGTCTCAACATGGCTTTACTGTGCTTCAACTTTTGAACAAAACCTATGCAGAATTACAATAAAGTGAATATGGCTTCAGAAAATGGGTAGACATGAAGATTCAAAGCACACAACCAATTTTAAAAGGTGTATCACACTTAATCTGAACTGTATCTCTGTATAGTGGGAAAACACCCACTTGGGTTTAAAGAGGTTAAGCTCAGATAATCAATTTTTACTTTGTTTAACATTTAAAGTGTAAAGATACCCTTTTAAAAAGTGTATCTTTAATGTATGGTGTGACTAGTCATTTACTGTTAACACAAGCAAGTGCACATAAACAGATTACACATAAAGTATGCACACAGAAAGCCATGAGTGTTGTGAAAGGTTGCCTAGCTTGTGCAGCATTACCCAGGTATGTGCCACACTACCCTACCTAGTACAGTCCAATAACATATGCAGTAAAAAGAACAAACTGATTTTAGCACTAGAGGATATCTAATAAACATGTGGTCTAAAGACTGCTAGAGGCAACATGTGGCATAACTGGTACAAAAGAGGGTGTAGTGACCTGGGAGAAAGTGCAGTGTTCCTTCACAACAAGAGGACAAGCAAAGGCTGAGGAAAAGTGCTTTAAGTGAGAGGTGCCATGGAGCATAACTGAGGGTGGGTGTTTTGAAGGGAAGACAGGAAAAAGGACAGACAATGAGAAGCACAAAATGTGGGTCTGGAAGTAAATGGCAGGGAATAATTACCCCCTTAACCCCAGGGCTGATCATTGGCATAAGCTCCACTAATAACAGGAGTAGTTCAGTGTCACTCTTTCAAGCATGGCTGTCAAAATACTGCCTTGTCCTTCTAAGAGTTTTGATGATTCAGTGGCATCAGGACCCTACAAGAGGAGCTCTTACAGGTGTCCCTGTAGCCAAAGATGGTCCACCCTTGACTTACACAGTGAGATTAAAGACTCATGGTGTCCAAGGGCCCTTCAAGTCTAAAGACGGCAAGAGGCGCCAGGATCATGTGACCAGAGGTAGGAAGTAACGAATTACAAAATACTTCGTTACTGTACTTAAGTAGAATTTTGAGGTATCTGTACCTTGAGTATTTTTCAGACGACTTTTTACTTTTACGCCTTACATTTTAACACATATTTGTACTTTTTACTCCTTACATTTTAAAAACAAGCCTGTTACTTTAGTTTTAATGCATTTGTGGGGAATTAAGTATTTTTCTATTTTTCATCCTTTCACATTCTCAGCATACAGACCGATTTCAGCCTAAATGAATAGGCCAGTGGTATATAGGAAAGACAATCCTGATAGAGTATCAATCTGTGCGAATCACGCATGACGGACGCAACAAGACAGAAACAACGTAACAAGAAAGAACGACAGAGAGGGGACTCAACTCTGAAAACAAGGTGGGTATGTGTCTATTGAAAGTGATTCCCATTCCTAGCAATATGCAAGTTCTCTCTGAAGCTCAACACTCCATTACCTGCCTCTGCTTCCTGTGAGGCTTTTTAGCACTGCAGGACTGATTTTTACGCTCAAAAGGGCACACTTTGATTCAGAGAACTTTGAGAACCAGCTTCTGCTGGAGTTGAATAAAAGATTTTGGTAGTTTTGTAAAAAATAAAGGAATTTCTGACAAAATTGGCATGCTGATATTGAAAAGTGAGCACTGGAACAATGTGAATGTTCATTATCAGTATATGGTTTTTTTGTTTTGTTGGTAATTTGAAGTTACAGTGATTTGATATTTTTCAAGCTGTATTAATATACTTCAGTCAGCATTGAACAGAAACTGCTCGTATAATCGTTATATGAAAGTAAAAAGTAGCCTCTTCAATATTGAGTATATTTCACAGCCTGTACTTTTTTACTTAAGTAAAAAAGTTGAATGAATACTTGTACTTTTACCAGAGTCTTTTTTACGCAAGTATCTGTACTTTTACTTGAGTAAAGAACTTGTGTACTTTTGACACTTCTGCATGAGACTGACAAAAGCCTGGGAGGCAAGAACTAAAACTATAAAAGGTGTTCAAGTGAATGAGCTATTAGACCTGGTAGACTCAAGTCCAAAACCTGTGAATGTGGGATAACGTTTTGCTAATTAGCTGTATGGTTATACATCTCCATCCATCCAAATTATAACTTCCCTTAACACAGTGTGGAGAATAACAGAAGCAAACAAGTCCCAATAAACAATGATTCTACAAGCATTTTGTTAAAGGTCTTCACCACTTCCACACTTTTTGTTAAATCAGTTTCAATTGTGATTCACAAGAAAACTAAACATTTGCTTTTAGGGCTTGGCAACACACAGCATCATGTCAGCATTTCCCAAAGAAATAAATGGAACTGCACTTCAAAACATCAAACAGCTTTCTTAATGAATACTTGTCAATCATTCGTAATATAAAAACTCCTTTCATGGCAAATGCATTTAAACACATTCCACCATCTTCCGAAAAAAACTACAGAATGCAGGTTTAGCTTTATAAAATTATTTTGTTCATATAGTGCTCTATTTATTAGAGCACTATATGAACAAAAGGCAGACTTCGTATTATATAATCCTACAAAAAACATAGAAAGGCACTTGCCTTCCACTTGTTCTCCATGTAATACTAAAAAAAGAATATCACAAAAACAAAACACCTGTAGCAATATAGATATGTAGTTACTAGGGCTGATTTTTATGATTAATAATCTGCTTCCTTCCTTGCTAACAATCTGATATGAATAGACAGCTGCCAAATAATCATTTCCCTCTTTACACCCATCCCAAAAAGGTGGTCAGGAATGTTGTAGACAGAAGAACGTGTGCTTCCTATAAATAAACTAGAAATAAGACCTAAAAACTTCAGTTTCAATGTTGCTAAAAGAGATATTTTAGCATTTTTTATTTTTTTCCCCCCCAACAAGTACTGCTTTCATACTCAAAATGAAAAACATGGCGAGGCACAGACAGAGGTTTGTCAGGGTGGAGTTGGGAATGCAATATAAACACCAAGTGAGAGTCAAGAGGAAGTGCTCAGAAAACAATCCAAATGAGAGAAAAGCAGAAACAGGAAACCCCAAAATGTCTGTCACATTTTGTCATGACTGAGCCAAGGAAAAAGCTGTACAAAACCTTGCCGGAGTCAAACATGGCAACTTGACAAGTGGCAGCATCTGCAGCACTGCATTTTCACAGCAAGTTACACACTCCCAGAGTAGATTGGGTTACTAATCAGCATGCTACAGGAATGAGAACCAAGTTGACAGACAAAATCATTAACTACTGTGAACTTAAGTGCTGAATGTGCACTTGCTCCCAGTTTTGCCAGAAAAACAGCTTACCTGTATGGGTCCTTAAGTGAGCCTTTAAATGAGAAGATTTAGTGTAGACTTTTGAACAACCTAAAAAAAAAAATAAAAAAAAAAATGGGAAAATAAGGCTAGAGATTGTCATTAAAGACAAGGCAGTATGGAAAGCTTCTCATGTGGATTACGGCTAAATTTTATGCATTTTTCTTAAGGTTTTCCTTAAAATATGAAGTCCTAAACAAACAGTAAGCATGTGGCACAGCTTCAGAAACACTTAAGTTACTTAGTTGGTCAGGAAGATGTAACACAACTGTGGCAGAAGGTCTTTTTTTTCTTCTTTTAACACTTCTAAAGTAAATATTACGGTTGCACATTTTAACTGAACTTATTAAATGGCATTATATCAGAGAAATATTTTCAAAGAGATCAGAAAAGCAAATGTTTGACTAGTCATAATATTTAAGCAAACAATTTCAAATGTGCCTCGTCAAAAGGAGGAGGGAAAAAAGCAACCAACCTGGGAAATCACAATGGTGTATACGTCTCTTTTCAAGGTCTGGATTGGTTCTGCGGTTGTACCGGACTGGCATTGGTTGCTGTGGAATTTGGAGTGTTGGGGTTAGATTTGGATTTTGCATTGACATCTTGGAGGCAATACTAGCTGCATAGGATGGAGGTGGTGAGAAATTCTGGAGCATTTCCGTCTGCCTATCTGGGCTTCCCGGTTCAGAGCTTGGGGGCGATGGTGGAAAACAGGTAACGCTGTGCTGCTGTTGGGCTCTCTGAAGAAACTGTGTTGGCACGGAAAAGGGGTTGTTTGGGAGATTGTGAAATGATTTCACTTGAGTCTGTTGAGTGGCAACATGGAGATCATTCATAGGAGGCACTACATTTGGTAAAGGGACACGATTATTGCCAGTGGCTGCTGGGTTTACAGACAAGGATGCATCCAACTCTGGAGAGTTTAACAGCTGAAACAACTGGGCCTCTTGTGAGATTTCAGGAGAATGCATCTCTTGTTTAATGAAGATGCTATTGACATCTCCTCCAGCAGAACTGAAGACACTGGTGAATTCAGGAAGGGTCTGCTTTGGGCTAGTGCTGGGTCTGTGATGCTGACTGTAGGAGACTGGTTCAGTCTTGATTGGAAGCATGGGTAGTCTCTGGGGTTTGAATAAACCAGACCGCAAATGTGCCATTTCAGGCAGGAGAAGGTTCATGTTGATGCTGTATGGTGACCCTTCATCATCACTGAAGAACTGATCCATTACAGAGGTACCATCTCTTCGAAACTTCTTCTCCTCAGGTGCTGGAGGTTCAAGAAGTAGCTGATGGGTCAAGTACTTCTCCATCTCAGTTTGTGTCTGGGAAAATAATGACAATAAGATTAAACAGAGGTCATCTCCAGACAGATAATTACCAGTATAGCCAGAAGAAGAAATCAAGATTACACACAAACCTCCATAATAGTTTATTACAAACAGTTTCTCTCCTTTCTAATCACTCCAAAGCTTCCAATTGACAGACTCCTTGAATGTTCAATGTGCTCACTTTTTGGTCCTCTAAATCTCAAAATGTATGAGAGGCTCTTTCAATCTTAGCAGGAAATTTTAAAACTGAAGAACAAATTGTTGTATTATAAGTCAAGACACTCAAGTTTAAATCTGTGTGACTCATTTCTATAGTTGAAGTTAATGTCAAAATAGTCTACTAATGCTTCCCCATTCCAAGTGCCCTACCACATGATCAACTATCTGCATATCTCAGTATACCTTATAACTTATATTATTTACTATACAAAACACTTGAATTTGCTCACTATGAATAGTGTGATAAAATAAACATGTTTAATTGCCTCATTAATAAATATTACAAACACGTGCTATTTCAAATAGGTTTTATAAGCTCACCTTGGCTCTGGTCAGAGCTGAGGAGTATCCCTGCGCCAATAGGCAGGAACCATACACAGATGGAGTACTCATGTTGTAGGCCAACCAAAATACAAAGAAAAGAGCCTTTGCCTTTATTATGAAGCCAGATCACTGATTGAGTTATTTACAGTTTTGAGCAGAGTATGCTATCAGTTAAACAGCACACGCATGTTCCAGCAAACTGTTTATTCAATACAATTAATTTTTGTATAGCTCAAAATCACAAGAAGTGCCGCAATGGGCTTTTGCATGCCCTGCCTCTTGACAGCCTCCCAGCCTTAACTCTCTAAGACAAGAAAAACTCCCAAAAAAACCCTTATAGGGGGAAAAAAAAATGGAAGAAACCTTGGGAAAGGCAGTTCAAAAAGAGATCCCTTTTCTAGGTAGGTTGGGCATGCAGTGGGTGTCAAAAAGAAGGGGGTCAATACAATACAAGGAACAGAACAAATCCTCAGTACAGTATAAAAATAAAAATTTTACAAGTACGGAGCAGAATTTGACAGTAGCCGATCTCTTTTGTGTACCATAATTGAATAAGAGTGGTTTGTATTGAGTCAGCTAAATTATGAAATTTACCCCCAAAACTCATTCAGCTTGCTGCCATTGGAAAATTTGTTTCATTATTGTGTAACATTCTAAAACCTGCTAAATCCAACTCAGGGTCCATTGGAGGTGATAAATTCTTAATCTTTTATAAGTAAGTAACAAGAATACAAAGAAGGATGACTTCATTTACTGTAAATGCTTCATTCTTAGTTAATAGTTATTTTTCATGATTTTATGCATTATTTTTTTTGCTGTTATTCAGTTCTCTCTCTTGGGCTGGTCTTCCAGGCTGGTGGGAGTATGGATTAGAGTAAGGTTACGTAACTAAAAGAAAAAATAAAATAAACCACACTTTGAATGAATATCCCAGGAGAATTAGGAATGGTGTCAGAATAAGCAGGCAACAGTCCAACTCAGGGCACACTAGCAATCTTGGTATGGAAAAAATGGCACTTTCTCAAACCTGCGTGTATTGATTCTAGTTCATATGGGGTTGGATGTGGCAAGTTTGAGCCTTTCTTGGTTGAAAGACAAGTCCAGAAACACTTGCTGCTGCACTATTTTGCTGTCCAGGTTTGAAAACTGAATGAATGAAATTCAAGAAAAGAATTGTTTCATGTATCATAACAAGTTCAAGCCACCCATAATTTTGCTTTAGACTTCTTATCCTGTACGTTACAATTATTTAATTCTATCAAGTCTAGAGTGAAAAAAGGGAAATTAAACTAACATTCCTACAAAAATCTTAACACTTGTACTCCTTTTGAGGTTATTTTTTAACTTATACAGCAAGCAAATATGCATGCAATACCTTGAACCTGTGATGGTAACAAGAATGCTTCTTTGTAAAATGGATTATATTACAATCAGATTAATTATTAACATGAACATACTAACTGTTGGGGGAAAAGGCATGAACGATAGGAAAACAATGTCTATATAAAAAAAGCTTTTATGGGTCAAACTTCAATCGCCTAAACATCAGCTTTAGCCTTGAGAGCACACTTCATGAAGCTTCTGTATGGCATCTTGGAAGAAACAGTCAACTGATGCGTAAGTGACTTTAGAATCATGGTACCTTTCAATTCCATATACAAATAGGATTTTGTAACAAGAAAAAAGACCTAATGCAGTGCAAATCTGAAAGACATTTCTTGCATAGTGTAACACAAACTCAACCATACTTTAAAATGAACAAATAGTAATGAGATATACTGACATACATATACACATTCATGCACACAAACACAAAGTACATTAACACACAAATAGTATTATCAGGTTAGGGCTATTTTATTCTCTGGAGGCTACAGAGAAATAACACATTACACCCCCACTGTCCCCAGAACAGCACTATAGGGCACATTTCTCTGGAAGGACAATATGGATGGCTTTTTTATTCACCTTTGACACCATACAGATTAACGGAAATATGCATAACAATTTTACTCATACATCTGATTTGTTAAAACCAGTTTGCAGAAGTAACTGTTCAAGTGAGGACCTCAGTACTTTTTAAAGAAATTATTAGGAGACCCCCGCCCCAAACAGGAGACACTGCCACTTGTTCCCAAACACTTGAGGGTGCCTAGCAACAACAATGCCGACACAAGCCGGCATCATGAGGCACTTAAATATCTTGGAAATTACCAGCATTCTGCTCATCACTGAGGTTAGAAAATAAACACTTTACACTGGATGAACACTATTCAATGACACGCCGTAAAAGTGTAACCCTATACTCTGGACATTTTTAATACAACCTTTCAGCATGCTAGTGCAGGAACGCGTGTGGGTGTAAGGAGTCTGATCTGTTACCAAGTCGAGTCACCAGCTAAACATTTATCAGGTACTCTTCAATGAGCTTCTGCTACATTCCCCCTTCTCTTGTAAAAAAAAAAAAAAAAAAAAAAAAAAAAAAAAACACGACTTGGGACGATCGCGCAAACTCACAAGCTGACATTCTTGGGGGAGAAAAGTCGGTCCGGTGAAACACCAGCTACAAATTCACAACACACCCACGAGTGACACACTGCGTAAACAGGGAAATAAGACGTGTACACGTAAGGACGGGTCGAACAGACTTTTCGCTGCGGTTAGCTTTTGCTGAATTTAGACACTCCAGCTGTTGTTTAGTCGCGTCTCTCTCCGACTCTCGTCACTTCTCCGGACAGTGCGTGGGCGCTAAGGTCGGGTGGAATGGAGAGGAGAGTTGAGCAGCCAGTGCCAGCTACCGCCCACTCGTGCTACTATCCACGTCTCCTAAGCGAGCGGTTAACAGGTGAGATCAAAGTGGGTTCGACTGCACAACGAGCAAAAAATCAAGCTAAAAATCTTAACACAGCCGCTCACTATTTAAAATCGGGAAACAAAAAGTTGAACTTTTCGGCCTCGGGGCTCGCGCCTACAATACCCTCTTTGGGCCAATCACGCAGCTGAATAAACGAGGGGTTTATCAGATTAAAATTTAAGAATCTGCCCCATTATAAAATTAAGAGTGGATACGCCGCAGAGCACCTCTTTGCTCTTTCACTTTGGGGACAGAACTGAATGCGTCCGTTTAACAGAAAACGCAAAAAGGGCAAGAAATCGAAACGAGAAAACAAGACTCCCTCATAGGTGTGCAGTGCATGCCCCTCCCTTCTAACAACCTGGGCCCACCGGGAAAGAGGGCGCATTCTCCTAAGCCATGACTTGCTTTGTGCAGTCAAACAAAAACTCGGTTGCTATTTTTAGCAGTCTGCGTTACACAAATACAGGTGATCTGCGTAAAGTTATTTGTCAAAGTAATACGAATTAAGTAAAACCACGCAAACGTTTATAAAACACCACCAATAAGCTGCAGCCAAATCAGTTTTAAAAGTGATCAAAAATGTACAGCCGTCAAGAAGCACAATGCTTGTGCGCTTTTCCTCCCTTCTGGGCGAATTTTAAATTCAACAGACTAAAGTTAAACCAAACAACTTATACCCGTGGCCCCTAGGTGACCAGTGCACTATGTTACAAGAGCTACCTGACTAACAACGAATGAATTTATAGCGTCTACACCTTCAGGGCGTAATTGAGGCATCTGTTTTCAATCACTCGTGTCACATCAATGCATTCGGAATAAATGGAGTATTGGATGAAAGATACAAGTGAAGAATCAAACCAAATAAACCCCTAGACTCTATTCTCTTGGTAACCTGTTGAGAATGTTAAACTTCACGGGATCATACTTTTATTGTCGGAATGTTTTCCACTACACTATGCAAAAGTATGATCTTACCAACATCTCTCCTTTATTAAATGTAGGTCGACTATCCCCGTAAACGTGATTTTTTGTTTTAATTTTACATACTGGGGCGTGGCATTTGTGGAACTAGCGTCCCGATCAGGTTGCTCTTTTGCGCCCACTGTTGCCAGGACAGATTAAGAAAAGTTCCATTAAGTTAAACCGAAGGCGAGTCTGCGGAATCAGTAGTTATTTCACAGAGGACGGTTACCCGGGTGCGTCATTACAAGGCTAACAAGATTAAAATGCAATGACAATTTTAATCATCAGCAAAATGTCCACCAAAAGGCATCTTACACATTAATTTTAGGGGCCAAAAAGCGAGATAAAAATTTAAGGCCGCTGTGGATATACCTTTGTAATATAGTAATAATATGAAACCGGTATATGGATCAAGCACTTGTCTATAATAAAACCAAAATATGTGGAAGGTTAGCAATACACTAATTTTATATATAGTGGAAAGCTCTTTGAAGGCAAGCTAACCAGCAACGTACCTCGGCAAGATCTAGTTCAGTTGCTTTGGATAGATGACTGGCATCGTTATCCCTGGTACACACTGGCACACTTGTTACCAAAAAGTCTGGCTCGCATGACGCAAGGAAAGGCCACTTTCTTGGGTCTAACTAAGGAAAGAGACAGGTGCTCGGGTGCAGCGCCCCGTGTCTGATTCTAAATACATAATTCATACAGTTGGCAGCTTGCGTCTCACCTTTCATACACACCTCCATACCACGTTTCAATGTTTTTGTTGATTTTTTTTTAATTAAGAGCGACCGAAACCCGACACTTTACCTCACCACACTTTTCCACAAGAAACGGGAATCGCCTAGTGACATTCAAAGCAAAGAGCAAACTGGCAACTGGTCTTTTCCAAAACGGTTAGAAAGCCGCACCGATAACTAACACAAACACACCAAATACATTCGTATTAAATAGACGCAAATACGAGTACTCGGTTGCACATCCCCGACATTGTTTTCGACCTCAGAATCCAGGCGTTTTACTCCGACACGAAATATTAAAACCTCCAAGGGGCTATACATAGAAGTGCCACATGCTTTGCACTTATACGTTAACAATGAAGTACTGGACTTTTTATGCAAAGGCAATAGAAAACTTGTATACCTCGGAGTCAACCTGCCCTACACGCACTGGGCGCTTCGAACCCACCGAGCTCTTGGGGCGGGAGTGGCGCGCTGCACGAATGTCATCAATCAAATATAACGAGCACCTCGCTCTACGGAAAAGGGACATAGGGTATAACTATAATTATTTTAGAGGAGTAAAGGAAAATCAGAGGGAAAACAAATGAAAAAACTCATAATAATATAGCATTCTACACAATTAGTTTATCTAAAAATTTAAGCACGCGACGCCATAAAGCTCCACGCTATACTCGGCAGGACGTGCAGCTAGTCAGCAGCGCTTCTCTATCTCACTAACTAACACTAAAGGTTAACATTTCTGAGATGTTAAAATTTGCCCACCTGAGATGAATCGTTTAAAAGCCTGCCGCCAGTGGTCTTCAATTCATTCACAGCAAACAGAGCGCTGTCTCCCTCCACAATGTGTCCAGCCAGCGGGGACTTAAGCACCGAATAAAAAGGCTCATCCAGTCCGAGTCCCGGACCCATCGTTATAAGTGTACTCGTAGCCATGTGCGGAGCGCCAGGCTTTCCGCCAAAAAAATAATCTAGCGTCCCGGAGTCCCCCAAATAGTCTTCGACGCCACTCTCGTTCACTTGCACTCGCCTTTCTGACGGCCTATTGACATCGTTCACTGGTTTTACTGGAGTGCTCGTCACGGGGCGGGGCGGAGCTGTCTGCAATGACAGGGCTCGTAAAAAAATACTAAGTAAATGAACGAATGCGTGGTTTCGTCTGTATACTCGCAACCGAAAGATGGTTAGGAGACTTTGGTTTGACAAACTTTTAAAATGAAAGTACCTGGGCGGCAACGGTTTATTGACATTGAATGCTGCCCGCTTAACAGTTTAATCACGAGTCTGCTTTAGGTGTATTAAATATTGGCAAATGAAAATCAGTTTATTTAATGTTTCGTCCACCAGTCTTCTGAACACGCCCTGCCAAGTGAATACTCATAAGAAGCTGAAGCCCATCCTTATTATAATGGACAGAAAGAAACTCAACAAAGGTAACCTCACAGACACTCCCGCCGGACCACCGCTGTGTCACGAGTCAGTTTAATAACGTGTCGTTGGACCCTCAAGCTCAACTGACAAATCCAGAGAGCAAGCTGTTAACCTGCTGGTTATCCTTGGCGACAGGGACGTGGGCCCTGTACGAACAGCGTCGGCTAAAGGTACAAGCGGGAGCCCTAGATGAGATGCGTGCCCAATTACTGGGGACACTCGAGTTTATACTGTTTTTTATTTAGCAATTACCTTGCCCTACTTCCCTCTATGTTGTCCAAACACCTAAGAAGATAACCTGTATGTGTACATTACTGAATGCACTTAGTCTAGTTTAGGGTCTCTTGGACCGCTGCCTTTCCCGATACTAAGTGTAACAACTTTAAGGACCAACTCTGAACAGGACGTTGGTCCTCAGAATAGCAGGACCTACAAAGGCAGTCTCACTCATAGCTGACTAATTTATTTACGTAACATAACATTCATAAACTCCATTTAAATCAATTAATGGGTCGCAGGGTGTCGAAGCCAATCCAGGCAGCATTGGAGTGACAAAAAAATCCGGTGGTTTGGGAATAAGTCTCGTGAGCAAAGCCAGATAAAGACCCCGCCCACGCCCCGCCCTTTTTAATTTATTTTTTTTACCAATGTCAGGTATAGTTTTAGCAAAAAATCGCCCCTTGCTCCCCATGTTTTTTTTCGTTTCGTCGCACCACTGGCTCTCGTTTTAAATTCCCATTAATATAGACTTTTTTCTCTTTTTGTGGAAGTTTAACACATCACAAGTGCAATCTCATAAAAGTGCCCTGTGAGGCACCAGCTTTTATCGTGCCTCAACCAACCAGGGCTCATTTCAACTATTGTATTTGGGTCTGATTGGATAGGTTTATATTCACGTGAATCAAAGTGGGGCAGAATGATGCGTTGGATAGATGGTTGCTATGAATGCTGTGATGTAGGTGAAATCGTTTGACTTTTTCCTTGGACTAGGCATTTTCCCTCGCATATGCTAACGCCCCTTTCCGAGCAAAGCCCCAGAGAGCACACTCAAGTGACCTTGGTGGTAGATCCGGCCATGATTTGTAGGGCATTTTACCTGGACATTCATGGGGGCATTTACTGTAGACTCGTTAATTAATTTAATATGCATGTATTTCGGATGTTTGGGAACCCACACAGAAAAACACACGCAAAGCCACAGGCTATGCTCAAGCACGGAATTTAAACCCATGAATGTAGGACTGTAGGATATAACCGCACTACCAAGCCGCCCACCAATTTATGTCTATGTGTTAGAGGTGTTTGATAGTATGTGGGAGACGCTATGTTCACTATCAAAAAGCAAACCAACACTGTTTATAAGATTGTAGTTATTAAACAACGTACTGTACTTGTTTGCTCAAAGCGATACCTACAGGTGTCCTCATTTGCTAGAGCTGTTATATTTCTTTCATTTTTTTGTTCGACTGTGATGTACTGCAAGCTTAAAGTGATCAAAACACGATTGTAAAGTGAACTGGTGCTCAAAGTTGTCCAGGAAGTCAGAAGTAGGATCTATCACTTGCTTCTTTCTGCTAAACATTTAGCATATGACCGAAGCTATATGGTGCTAACCAGAAATTGAAATACGCATCATGTAGACGTTTGAAACAAATGTGCCTAAGAAACTATGTATGTGTAACGAATCCCTGTTTCCATTTGGCAGACGTGGAAGCACCAAGGAAATACATCGTGCATTCATTTTCGGAACCGATTCGCCCAGTTCATAATAACTTGTTTATTCGCGCGCGCGTTCATGTCGGGCTAGCGCAGAGTCGCCAATTAACCTAAGAAGAACATCTTAACATCTTTGGGTGAGACACACATACAAAACAGTAATACACGGCAAACTTTAGTGCAGACCCTGAGAGACGCAACGAGTTAACCACTGCGCCACCCCATAACTTGTAAATATACAATATTCTTTTATATCACAGCACAATGGCTTAATAAATTACTAGTTTTAACTACGGTGCCACAGTCTGCCATTTTTAGTATGAATGAAATTGATTAATTCTTCTCTTTTGAACGTGTATATCCATCGCGTTTTAGTGATCCGCAACGGGTTCTGTACTAGCGACGGATTGCGTCAGTATAATCACAGCACAAAGCACTAGACAGTGAATGAGGCGTTTTACATTTTGAGACCTTTCTTATTAGAACACATTCAACTAGAAAAACGTAGTAGGTCAAACATTTCAGATGCTTCACTTAATCTCAGCGTTTTATGAAAGACACGCATTGCTTGGCAGCTTCATGTCTTCGGTATTATTTCCTTCCACTAGTAAGTCTGTCACAACAGACCGACTGCCAGGGGACTTCCATTAGGCAATATCCAGTGGTATTCCAGGCTCCCAGTAACACCAGTAAAGCGAGCCTCCACAGCACGCACCCCCGCAGGGCGATTAATGATAAAGGCATGCATTCCTATTTTTAAACTGTCGATGAACCAAACTAAGTCTCGGCGGGACTGTGGGCATTATAAATATTTCACACGTCTTTTTCCGAAGTCAGTAAATCCGCCCGCGAATTTCAACAGCCGCAAGTGGCTGACCAGCCGCTCAGACTGATTGACTGCTTTACACATTTTCTTGCATACGTTTCCATTTAAACGCCCCCGGCTCAAACACCATTTTTAGAAGCACCGGTGATTCCATCCAGTAAATAATCTTATGAAAGGAGCAGCAGGTTTAAACCGCTAACGCGTCATTTAAGAAATACCCTGTAGTTGTAATTACATGTTGCCAATATTTCGTAGATAAAAATCTGAAAGGCCACTCCACTTATCTTAGACAGACTGGCTGCGTTTCTGCGCATTACGACTCAAGGTTAACCTGCGAAAATGGTCGGCATACAGTAAATGCTTTGGGGAATGAAAGGAGGATCTTGCAAGCCCCTGGCAATATACGACAGTCCTTGTACAAAACATGGTGTAAACATTGGATAAGTATTTATAAAAGTCCTCTTATGCTGTCAGAATAACTGTGTATTATATAAGTAATACAATTATGCAGAGGTTTTAAAAATCTAACAAGTTTTAAAAGATTTTTGGAGGATAGAGAAATCCTGAACCTCGATTAAGTAAACATTTCAGTTGCCAAGAAAACAAGTCACCTTGGCCCACAAGCAAAGGCTGGATCCAAGGACAGTTTCCAGTCAAAAATGTCTATTGTTACTCTAGGCCCAAAAGGAAAAAGTTAATATATTAAATCTTCATGAACTCAGTTAAAAAGTTTAGAAGTTAAAGAATCCTTTGCTGTGCCACATAAATGAAAAATGACTGACAGGTGCTGTGAATGAAGTATGTAAAAACCATATGGATAATGTTCCTCATTTTTGGCTTACAGCTTATATAAAGTACCTGTTTCTCTGCTCTGTATATTGTAAAATGCACAATCAATTAAAATGTAAAAAATAAATAGGTATGTACTTCCAAGATAGATAGTAAGCTTTAAAACGTTTTCTAATTTAGACCAAAAATAAGATAAGCAGCAAGATAATGTAATTAGAAGTATCCACACAATGGAGTATATTCATCCACAAGCAAAAAAGTTGTAAACAACATATAGTTAATAAAATTAAGGTTAAAAAAACACATGTCATGAAGATGAACTGTAGAAAAAATAGTTTTAGGTACAATGTCATTTTAAGGCTAAACCCTCATAAAAACAGAAAATTTGTCAGGAGTTCACTCTTAAAAAACTGGCAGGTCGTCAAATAGATTTCTCCTTGAGAGACAGAACAGATGGGCAGAATGTCTATATCAGCACTGCAAAAGGTTAAAACATTTTTTTATTAAGTAAATTGCTACAGTGTATATTTATCATAAAATACGTGCACACACACATATATGTGTGCCCACCATAATATTTGGGACAAAGACACATTTTCCCCTGATTTACCCCTGTGCTCCACAGTTTAAAATTACAAATCAAACAATTCAGACATAGTTAATGTGCACATTGCAGACTGTGTTTTAGGGGTATTTGTATTTATTTCATTCACATCATGTAGAAATTGCAACACTTTTTATACATGGTCCCCTCATTTTTGGGCACTATGAGTGATTCTCAGACTCTGTCCCATTACAGGTTTTTGTTCCAAACAGTTTCACAATCAGTCATTTTTTTCCTTCGATTTCATTTAATTAGCTAGTCTTTTTTCTCTTCTTATTTTGCATTCAGGAAATATCATTAGTGTGATTTTTACATTTATAAGACATCTCAAAATATTTGTATTTTTGCGGCAACTTATTAAGGAATACTCAACAAAAACATTATATTTTTATTATGTTACTTACCCAATTCAGTTTGTAGCGATGCACAAGAAAAAAATCCTAACCTCAAGTTTTCATGTAGAACAGAGAGAAAAGAAGTTAATTTTATACTAGAAGCCATTAGTGACCACTGCTGCACAATAACAAAGAATAAGTAAAACGTCCGTGTCTGGGGGTAACTCACATTACTTGTGTCTCATAATCCGTGCCAGGTATTTAGTTATATGCACAAAATGAGCAAAATGCATGGTTTTTCTGATAAATGTTTGTTTAATATACACTTGCGGAATAGTGAATACACACAATAAGCAAAAAACTAAAGCTTTGTGGAAGTCAAGTTTTAAATTGAAGACACGACTCTTTGACAACGCATGATGGGGAGGGCTGATCTTCAGTTCCAAAAGTGACTCTCATGAAGATTTAGTTTCATGTTTATTATGTGTCCTAATATTTTCAGAAGTACAGCATAAAAAGCATGCGTTTTGCATGCTTTGTGCATAAGACTGGATAACTGGTATATGGATTATGCGTCATTAGTAATGTGAATTTTTTTCCATACCCATGGACGTTTAAATAGCTTGTACAGCACCCGTCACGACTAGCTTCTATTATAAGCTTTCTTCCTATGAGTAAAAATCAAATTATAAAAATACAAAACAAAATGTTAAATTATCCCCATGTAACATACTGGTCATAAATGCTAAATTCTAATAGAGATTTACCAAACTTATTTTTGTAGTGTGTTCACTGACCCCAAAACATAGAAACTGAGAAACAATAGCTTATTTAATTAGACTAGGTGTCCAATAAAAAGCGCAGAAGAATGCTGGGACAAAAACCTACAGTCCCATGGCATCTCCAAGGCTGAGTTTGAGAACCACTAATCTAGAGGTTTCACTGAAGGTTAACACATGATTGGGAATGTAACATATAGGAAGACATTAGCTTCAGGCCACTAATAGGTAACTAAACCTGTACCCATCAGACAGTGCCAGGTTCAGAGGTCTGAAACTGCTAGGTGAACCTTCAGGGCCCTAAGGTCATCAATATCTCCATATCTCTTACCATTATACCCAGAAAAGGGAGACAGTAACTAGGGTATCCCTTTTAGACTATAGAATCTACTCATGTATACAATATTTATAATAACACACAAAAATACATTATGTACACTTACTGCAATTTGAGTGTAAATGTATGCATAAATTAATTATCAAAATGGGTGAATTTAATACAGGGCTGTAAGGAAGTTGGAGCTAATCCTGGGAATATCTGAGCAAGTCAGGAACCATCCCAGGTTGATTACAGAACCAGTTTCAAGTTGTTAAATGAACTAAACTGCAAATCTTTGAACTGTAGACAACAGTATCCAGACATTACATGTGATGTGATCTGAGCAGTGTTCTATTTTGTATGTTATAAAAAATGTAACTTCATCACTTCCGGCCTTAAGTTGGTTTAGGCTGGTTCCATAAAGAATAGATGGATGTGTGAATAAATACTGCATTTTAAGAAAGGCTAAGGAAGTCGAATATTTAAAGGAAGGACAAGGGAATGTTCAAATACTAAAAAGAGAATGCTGGTAATTAATCAATAAAGAAAATCTTTTACAATTTGGTTGAAAAGCTTCACATACCATTTGCTCTTCAACATCTGGCACTCCATGCACTAGTGCATTTAGTGTTTTATTCCCCCATTTGCATTCTGCAGGTTTGTGTGTTTTCAGAATCTGTTTATTTTCTTGGTACATTTAATGATAACCATAGAGTATCAATGTACTGCTGAAATAAAAGTAAGGAACTGATAAGAAATTCACTATGTAACACAATTTTTGTTCCTGACTTCCAAGAGTTATATTTCAACTGCTTATGTCTAAAGCCTATGGAAAAACGACTACATTCAGCGCAAACTTTGATTTTATGACCACAGCCCAGAAAATTTCGTATTTATAGTGACAAAACAAGGGAATTTTTATCTTTTTGTTCATGCGGTCTGATAAAGAACAACACTTGCATGGTAAATAGACAAAGACAGTCAAAACAACTCAAAAAGGTTCAGAAATGAGTAGGTGTTCTAGATTTGCGACCGTACTGCAAATCGCTTTCTCGAAGAAGCCCCCAAATGTAGTCCCCCATCATGTTTTCGTTATACTGTCCTTGGTAACGACGTTCAAAGTCCAGTACATCCTGATGAAAGCGCTCGCCTTGCTCCTCTGAGTAAGCTCCCATGCTCTCCTTGAATTTGTCAAGATGAGCGTCAAGGATATGGAGTTTGAGAGATATTCTGCATCCCATTTTGGCGTAATTCTTTATGAGAGTCCGAACCAACTGCACATAGTTTTCAGCCTTGTGATTAACCAGGAAGCCGTGAACCACTGCAACGAAACTGTTTCAAGCCGTTTTCTCCGTCCTGTTCAGCAGCTTGGCGAATTCGTCACATTCTATGATCTTCTTGATCTGCGGTCCGACAAAGATACCAGCCTTGACCTTTGCCTCAGACAGCTTTGGAAAGAGATCTTGGAGGTACTTGAAAGCTGCTGACTCCTTGTCAAGAGCCGTGACAAATTGCTTGATGAGGCCTAACTTGATGTGCAGTGGTGGCATCAGCACCTTCTGAGGTTCTATCAGCGGCTCCCACTTGACGTTACTCTTCCCCACAGAGAATTCGGTCCGCTGTGGCCAGTCCTTTCTGTGATAGTGCGCCTTAGTGTCACGGCTGTCCCAGAGGCAAAGGAAACAAGGAAATTTCGTGAAACCGCCTTGAAGGCCCATCAGGAATGACACCATTTTGAAATCTCCGATGACCTCCCATCCATAGTCGTCATACTTCAAGGCACTCAAACAACATCTTGACACTGGTGTAGTCCTCTTTGAGATGCACAGTGTGAGCCATAGAGAGAGTTGGGTAGTTGTTTCCGTTGTGAAGCAGCACGGCTTTGAGGCTCCGGGATGAACTGTCTATGAATAGGCGCCATTCACTCGGGTTACAGGTGATACCTATAGCCTCGAATAGACCGGCCACATTGTTTTAGAAGCACAGCCCATCTTGCCGACTGAAGAAGCTGGAAAATGTTTGGTGACGCTTTCTCTGATTTGTGACTTGCATGCTTTCATCCAACAAGTTCCACTGCTTGAGCCTGGATGTCAGAAGCTCAGAATTGGACTTGGTAAGACCAAGGTCTCTGATCAGATCGTTGAAGTCTTTCTGGTTAGGGAAGTATGGCCTTCTCTCCTCAGCCGCATCTGTGAAACCGCAATCTGGATCTGCAATATCTTCCTCGCTGCTGTCTCCTGAAGATGGCTGATCCCTCTTCGGAGGAGTGGGAACGGGCAGCTCGGGGCAGTGTGGTACTGGGGCAATGGAAGAAGGAATGTCTGGATAAACAATTTGAGGCGCATTCTTGCCAGTGCGACGTTTCGTAGGATCCACCATGCAGAAGTAGCAGTTGCTTGAGTGGTCAGTCAGTTGCCGCCAAATTCGCGGGATAACAAACTTCATGGCTCTCTTTTCTCTCCTGTACCAACCTTCAAGAGTTTTCTTGCAATATTCGCATGTGAAATGAGGTGCCCAGGGCTTGTCTTGATCCCCGACAGGCATGCCGAAGTATGCCTTGTAGGCCTCGCACATCTTACAACATGCTTTCACGGAATACTTTCTCACTCTTGTCTTTATAAGTTGTCCACAGACGTAGCAAAATGCATCTGCTGGGTGCAAGCAACCTCTTGATGCCATCTAAATCAAATCAAAAAAATAACATAAACCGAATTGTTGGTTCGAGTCACCTGTGCTTCTATACTTGTATGACTTCTATTGGACAGTCCAAGAACGTTCTAGAAAGTTCTAAAAGTTTCTTGAAAGTTCTAGATAATTCTGGAAAATTCTAGAAACTTCTGGACAATTCTAACAGTTCAAGAATATTCTAGAAGACTACTCAGTATTGAATGCGAATCGAGAATTTTCTCGAAAACAGACAAATTTCAAAATATCATTGTCCTGATCACAAAAGCAAAGTTTTTGTGGAACAACAGCTATTTTCTATTTTTTTTTAGGCATAACGGGTTAGGAAAACACACTTTGTACCCAGGAACAAAATAAAAATAAAAATTTGTTACATAGTGTATCGGATCTGTCTGTGATGTACATATATTCTATATTAAACATGAATTTTATTTATGCTGTCATAAACACAGAATGGTGTTCAGACAAAATTGGGACTGACATTTACTATAAATCATTATCATACACATTGTTGTGTGGCTCCAATATTTTTGAAGTCTTTGGACAAAGATTAGAAAGGTTTTTTAATACTATAAGAGCAAGCCCTACTTTTACTCATCATGTACAACTGCTTGCTTGGAACTGGCCTCAATTTCAAATTTTGTTTCCATCCTTTGCCTTCTTATCTTGAATTCATAATATAAAACGCCAGTTCATAAATATATCTACAACAACAACATTTATTTATATAGCACATTTTCATACAAATAATGTAGCTCAAAGTGCTTTACATGATGAAGAAAAAGAGAAAAAAAGTAAGAATTAAAATAAGACACCACTAATTAACATAGAATAAGAGTAAAGGTCCGATGGTCAGGGAGGACAGAAAAAACAAAAAACTCCAGATGGCTAGAGAAAAAGAATAAAATCTGCAGGGGTTCCAGACCATGAGGCCACCCAGCCCCCTCTGGGCATTCTACCTAACATAAATGAACAGTCCTCTTTGTATTTAGGGTTCTCATGGAAGGACTTGATGATGGTATCTACATATATCATAAATATATCTACATATATGTATTATACAGTTTGTTTGTAAATGCATAGTATGTACACACACAGGAAAAAGTATGAACCTAAAGGACAAAAATAACACATGCAAGTTCTTGCCATTAAACCCTTGTGTCCAAAACATATCGCATTCATCAAATTTGTATTTCTTGAAACATAATGTACAGAGAAAAGATGATTAAACAACTTTAGAATGTTTGTGAAAAAACAGTGAATTAACCCATAGTTTCCTTAGCACAAATTGATCTATAACAATCAGGCACCCAAGTAATTTTAAAGTGCTGTGCAAGTCTGGGCATCTTGTTATACAGTGCATCCGGAAAGTATTCACAGCGCATCACTTTTTCCACATTTTGTTGTTACGGCCTTAGTCCAAAATGGATTAAATTCATTTTTTTTCCTCAGAATTCTACACACAACACCCCATAATAACAACGTGAAAAAAGTTTACTTGAGATTTTTGCAAATTTCTTAAAAATAAAAAAATTGAGAAAGCACATGTACATAAGTATTCACAGCCTTTGCCATGAAGCTCGAAATTGAGTTCAGGTGCATCCTGTTTCCCCTGATCATCCTTGAGATGTTTCTGCAGCTTAATTGGAGTCCACCTGTGGTAAATTCAGTTGGTTGGACATGCTTTGGAAAGGCACACACCTGTCTATATAAGGTCCCAGAGTTGACAGTTCATGTCAGACCACAAACCAAGCATGAAGTCAAAGGAATTGTCTGTAGACCTCCGAGACAGGTTTGTCTCGAGGCACAAATCTGGGGAAGGTTACAAAAAAATTTCTGCTGCTTTGAAGGTCCCAATGAGCACAGTGGCCTCCATCATCCGTGAGTGGAAGAAGTTCGAAACCACCAGGGGCCTCACGTATAACGCCGTGCGTAGAACTCACACTATAACATGGCGTAAGCACAAAAGCGGGAATGTGCGTACGCACAGAAAAATCCAAATGCAGGAATCTGTACGTACGCAAACTTTCACGTTCTTCCACTACATAAATCCCGATCAGCGTGAAAAGTAACGCACGTGCACGCGCCTTCTGTCCCGCCCCAACTCCTCCCAGAATTACACCTCTTTGAATATGCAAATCAATATAAATAGCCTTCTGAGAAAAGACAATGGGAAAAGCACGGGGGAAAATATAAGAATTTCAGCGAATACCAAGTGGAGCCAAAGGAAAAACGTACTATTTGTTGGTTTAAACAGTGGTATAATCAACAAAAGGAAGTTGATCGAGTGACAGAGTGTCGGAGAAACTCGAAAGCTCAAGTTCACAAAGTCGCACAGTGCCCGAAATAAAAAAGAAAATACATATCAAAGTCGCCGTGAAGAGGCAAGTCATAGCCCACCGTCTGAGTGTCATATGAAAGCTTATTAGGGTACAGAAAAAAAAATAGGCACACAGTGGGAAAAAAGCACGAAATGTCAACTTTAATCTCGTAGTTTATTTTGCTATTAAAGTAGAACATCAAAAACTTCATCTTAAAATCGTTTAATTTACTAGTTTCTCAAATCCCATTGTAACTAAAGTAGGACGTTAAATGCTTTGTTCTGTATTTGATCTTCTTTGTGCTCTGCATGTGAATCACTACCTGCTTCTTAAACGGGCTTTCTCTTTCTCCAACAGGACACAGAATCCATTACATTCGTGATATTACAGCTCTCTGAATAATTAAAATACTGAGATGTATACGTGATATCTTTTTCATGATGACAGGAATGAAAGCATGTTATTAAACATGGGAACACGGTGGCGCAGTGCTTGTTCATGTCTCACGCAAGAGGCTTGCTGCGCCATGCGCGACCTTCAATGAAATAATTTATCACAGCAGTACTGTCTCTTTCAAACGTACTAAGCTCCAATTCCTGTCCTTACTTTTCTTTCTCCAAATACCCAATCACCACACAATCAGCTATGTAATAGGCGTGAAGCCATTTGTAAGCTTAGAACGCTGATAATTCAAAACTTTTAAGGAACATTGAAATATCTTCGTAGTACATGTTTAATTATTCTATCCGTCTATCTTTCCAGCGCAAGAATACAACGCAATGCAGGAACAATCCCTGAACTAGCTAGCGCTGCGGCACCGTGTCCTCACATGTTTAATTAACAATACAGATTATTTAAATGAAGTTAAAGTTTTATCTGTATAATATAATCAACATATTTTGCTGCATTTCATCTTAAAAATGAATACTGTCATCATATGTAAATACGCGCTTTATAAAGTGTCGCAGGTTGTGCAATATTATAACTGTAGTGCAAGTTTACAGTGAGGTAATTGTACTTATAAGTAAACAGTTTTACAAGGAGCAATTGATGGACTGATTGAGTGCGTTTAGAGTTCTTGGGATGAAACCTTTTCTAAACCGCGAAGTCCGTACTGGGAAGTCTCTAAAGCGTTTTGCCGTGGCTCAGGCAGCGTCTGCTTCATGCTGTATACCGATATTTCTCTTTCCGATCAGCTGCTGCTGTGATTCCCCACTCAGATACAGTGATATAAATACTCCGAGTGGTGCAGTGAGAGTAATATGGAAAAAGATGATCTGCTGTGGCAACCCTTAATGGGAGCAGCTGAAAGAAGAAGATGCAGTGAGAGTTACAACGCTAAAGCAGTTATGGTATTTGGAATACTATGGCTATTCCCTGGACCATTATATTGCTGCAGGTTAATTACAATCAGATGCATTACACCAATAAACAATATGCAGTTAGTTTCTGTGTATTTATAAAGCCGCGTCAGGAATGTGAGAGCTAAGAAAGAAAGGGTGACCACACAGGAACAGTAGCACTGCTTTGACGCTGGGTGCCGCCAGTCTGCAAAACCGAGCGGAGAAATTGCGTACGCCAAGGTATGAGTTACCGTGGGAATGTGCGTGGCTTTACGCCAAGTTTAGGTTTTATACATCGAGATCTGAGCGTGGAAAACGGGAGTATGAAACATTTCTGTGCGTACGCACCGTTTATACATGAGGCCCCAGGACTCTTCCTAGAGCTGGCCGGCCATCTAAACTGAGCGATCGGGGAAGAAGGGCCTTAGACAGGGAGGTGACCAAGAACCCAATGGTCACTCTGTCAGAGCTCCAGAGGTCCTCTGTGGAGAGAGAGAGAGAGAGAGAGAGAGAGAGAGAACCTTCCAGAAGGTCAACCATCTCTGCAGCAATCCACCAATCAGGCCTGTATGGTAGAGTGGCCAGATGGAAGCCACTCCTTAGTAAAAGGCACATGGCAGCCCACCTGGAGTTTGCCAAAAGGCACCTGAAGGACTCTCAGATCATGAGAAAGAAAATTCTCTGGTCTGATGAGACAAAGATTGAATTCTTTGGTGTGAATGCCAGGCTTCACGTTTGGAGGAAACCTGGCACCATCCCTACAGTGAAGCATGGTGGTGGCAGCATTATGCTGTGGGGATGTTTTTCAGCAGTAGGAACTGGGAGACTAGTCAGGATAAAGGGAAAGATGACTGCAGCAATGTACAGAGACATCCTGGATGAAAACCTGCTCCAGAGCGCTCTTGACCTCAGACTGGGGCAACAGTTCATCTTTCAACAGGACAACGACCCTAAGCACACAGCCAAGATATCCAAGGAGTGGCTTCAGGACAACTCTGTGAATGTCCTTGAGTGGCCCAGTCAGAGCCCAGACTTGAATCCGATTGAACATCTCTGGAGAGATCTTAAAATGGCTGTGCACTGACGCTTCCCATCCAACCTGATGGAGCTTGAGAGGTGCTGCAAAGAGGAATGGGCGAAACTGGCCAAGGATAGGTGTGCCAAGCTTGTGGCATCATATTCAAAGAGACTTGAGGCTGTAATTGCTGCCAAAGGTGCATCAACAAAGTATTGAGCAAAGGCTGTGAATACTTATGTACATGGGATTTCTCGGTTTATTTTTAATAAATTTGCAAAAACCTCAAGTAAACATTTTTCACATTGTCATTATGGGGTGTTGTGTGTAGAATTCTGAGGAAAAAAATGAATTTAATCCATTTTGGAATAAGGCTGTAACATAACAAAATGTGGAAAAAGTGATGCGCTGTGAATACTTTCAGAGTGCACTGTATATAGTGTAATGGTTCATAAACATTATAAGGGGGAAATGATGATTCCATTACCAAAATAAATTTCAAAGAACTTACAGAAAAACATGGTCAATATTCAACTGTCTCAGAGACACTTTTTTTTCTTAATTTGAAGCTCCATCTATCCACTGCTAGATAAGCAATTAACAAATAGAAAATGTAGAAGATTTTAGTTTAGATATTTGCTAAAATGTTGCAACGAACTTCAGGCCTAGGGTTAATTTGTAAAATGATTCAAAAGAAAACAAAGAACAATGCAAATCAAGTTAATTCCATATACATCATAGAGCAATGACTCTAATGCCGAACTGCCTTAGAATGTTGACAAGACTATTAAATACATCAGCAACACTCTGACCTCAAGAAGCAAGAAGTTACATACGTATATATACAGCAGGTGCCAAAAGACAAATATGTTTTAGGCAGTGTTGACGAGAAATGTAAAAACATCCAGCATTACACAAATCCTGGAGGAAAACAGACCCCCTGTGGCTCTATAGAATCTACATAAAATAAATTTCCAGAAGACTTAAGCCTACTACTCACCAAATCTTATTGAGATTTTTAAGTATATAAATGTCCAGCCACATAAGCCAGTCTATGATTACCTAAGCACTGGAAACCAACAATATAAAACAATGTATATAAATAAAAACACCTCAAACAACAATATAACCAACACAGTTAGACCAGCAGAAGAAGCCTATGTGAAAACAATGGGTTTACAGTGAGTGCAAACATTTTTTTTTACAATTTAATTCTTAGACTACAATGTTTATTAATCTTTTCAGCGAAACATAGACTTAAGTAACATACAGATTAGGAGCATATATTAAACTATTTAAGAACATTTTTAGCACCTAACATAAAAAATAGCCTATAAAAGTTTTACTGAGTCAGCAGAAATATTTAATGGACAGATTCAAATATTAAATAAGTCATGAGTCACATAGTATATTTCATGGAAAAAATAAATCATTACTTGATTCAGTTTCATACTGCAGGATATGCTGAATCATCATCAGGAATGGCTTTTTTGTTGTTGATGAAAACAGCTTAATCTCAAAATTATGTGCTAAACATTCAAGTAAATTAAATACAAGACAGTGAAAAAAAAAACCTCCTTTCATCAACACAATCAGGCCAAGGTTACAATCTATACCCTCTGATAGACAAAAAATTCTTCAAAGCAACTGAAGGATTTTGTTCGATCAATACAGGAAATATTTTATGAACATTGTTGGCTCTTCAAAACAATGCCACCAGTTGTTCAATGAAGGGTTTTATGTTTAATATTTATTTAGTCATTTATTCAAATCAGCTTACATTACAATAGTTTATTGTAATGTTTCAAATATACAGCATGTATGTATGGAAGTGATTGCTATTCTACTGGATTTATAAGCTTTTACTCCTCACATACATAATCTCTTGTATAAAAACACACATAATCAATTCAGGGTCAGGCTGGAGAAAGCATTGATCTACTTTGAGTATTCCTGTATTTCAAAAAGTTGATGTTATACAAAATTATACACAACTGGTGCAACTATCACAATAGCTACCCATAATTCACCTTCTCATTTAAACAACAATCCTGGTAACGAATCAGTTGTAAATCCTAAGTAAACAGAAAAGGTGTTTAAAATTTGTTCCCTAATAACGATGGTGATGGATACTTCAGATTGCACCATTGAGAGCTTAGTAAACAATAAATTACCCCCTACATCTCAATTGTAAATAGTATAATTGTCTCAAACTAAATCACTGCCCACAGGTAGGATTTGACCGGTTTGAATCCCTCAAGCACACAACTACTATCTTGTGCTCAAGGACACTAATTGCAATTAAATTAACCTAAGGGAGTGGCTAAATCTACAAATACTGTATGTTTATCTTTATATTAGTCTCTTCGTCTTCACAAAATGCTCAAAAAGCATTAATTTTGTTATTCTTCATAATGATTTCTTTTCACTTAATATTAGACAATAACCTTTAAGTAGTAGCTTTAATCAAAAGTAACTTTTAGCAAAATTATCTATGCCAACGTTATAGATAGATGTTTTTTTAAAAATTGTCCATTAAACAATTAGGCTTATACCTTTGTCACCATTTGCATGTTATAAATGTTTAATAAATATAATACATAAAAACATATATACTGAAATAGTACAATTAAAAATGGGACTTTTTGTTTAAACCAAAAAGCCTTTTCTAAAAGTGTGACAGTGTATTAATGATTACATTTAAATAATGCTGTGTACATTAACCACTCTTGCCTATCCCCCCACTGGTACTGCACTCAACTTTCACCCAAGGGGTAGTCCTTGGAACACAATGGAGAGATTATATGCTTTGACTGGTCTGAGAATTAACCAGAAGATGCTAGAAGAAGGTGGGTAGAATGGCCTGATTGGTATAACCTGGCATAATTAACATTTAAAAATGATGTCTGTTAAACACTTGAGCAGAGCTTTCCATCTATTTTCATAACTTTGATTTAACAGCTAATCACCTTTGTAACATACATTCAACAATTGCAAATCCTAAGTATTTATAAAAACCCCATATACTTAGCTGTTTGTTATTCAAGTTACAAAAATACTAAAACTTCCATCACAGAAAACAGTTCAAAGGGTCAATAAAATGCTTTTGAATGACTGCAATAGCTTAACAGTGGATAATGTAGTCTATGATATGAAACAAAACATCAAGATAATGAAGCAACCAACTTAAAACAATTAACAGACTTCGTATCAAATAACAAAATGCTTGTGTGAACACCATGCCATGTAGATGATGGCTCAGATAAAGCTACAAAAAGAAGAACTGGACAAGACATGTCTTCATTTGGAGAACACTGGGTGTTGCATCTTTGTCCTAACATTCAGCTGCTGCTGACCTGTTTCTCAGTTCAGTGATACGTTCTCATAAACTTAAGGTATAAAAATGATAAAAAATGCTTTATCTAACAGTGACCTACCAGATAGGAATGGAAATTAATTGACTTTATAAATCTATTTGATATAGGAGGAGAAGCTCAACAATAACAAGAAATATGTCTGGAAACCATTAATCATTTGTAAAATGTTAAATTATTAAAAGTTAAGAACACCAGTTTAACAAAGGTCTCAATGGATCACCTGTCTGTAAGGCAGTTACTCTGAAATGAATACATTATTAATCTGTCAGCATAACTTTAAAATGGGTTTACAAGAATTAAATAAACTATATAGTATATTTAATGTTTGATTTCCACTGATCAAAAATATTTTTGTCTATTTTTACTCATTGTAGAATAGTGTTGAGATAGTTGGTGAATTTAATGAATTGTTAGTGAACAATTTAATGTCACCAGTAAAAGCTCCAAACTGAAAGCTGCTCATATGCATTTGAATGTATACAGCATGCAAAATATACAACTTAATCATTTCTTTCAAGATATGACTGTTGCACAGAAGGAGTGAAGTTTTCAATTTTATAAAAAATATATAAATACTCCACTTAACACAAAAAAGAAAAATAAATATTAAGTTACTCTGATGACGTTTACTAAAAATGAATACACTATAAATATTCCAGAAAAAACAATCATAAGAATTGTAACATTATTTGTTGCTATCACTTTAAGAGAAAGTAAATTTACTATTAATGTTTATTCAGTGAGTCATTAAAGTTAAATGAGTTATGTCATGTCATTTTGTAACAGACTTTATCCAGACCAGAGTCTATCCTAAATGAGTTATATTCAGGAAAATATATACAGTACTTTGTATTGGCGATTATTATTATTATGTAAATTGCTTTGAAAAACATTACTCAGCTAAAACACCATTTTTGTAATTGTTTGTATAATTAAATACTGAAACAACAGTTTTACACAATTCAGGTGTAAAAGAATATTTTTTACACTTTTAAACATTTTTACATATTACATTATACTGTACAAATATTCAAAAATACCTTAATGCTGATAGATTTCAGGTTAACAATATATCAGTGTATATTTAAGGAGAGAAAAAAATCTGTTTGCTCAATTTGTAGTTACAGTTTTTATAAATGTTTAAAATATCTGATTATGTCCATTAGATTTAAAACATACAGTATACAAACTTTTACAAGATGGTGACAAACTTTAATATTAGTACTCTAGTTTTGTTTCAAATGCCAAATACATGTATGAAAGCTTAATCAGCAACTGAGAACAAACCTGGTAAAAATGAGTGTGGCTGGGAGCAAGATATTGTGGTAGACATTTGGTTTAATGCCCTGCCATCCAATATTATCGGGGCAGAGTTCAGATGATGTAAATGTCTGGGTGGTTTTATTTGTGTTATATTCAGAGCACACTAATACTTTTACCAAAAGTTGGTTGAAATATATCACCTGTGTGAAACAATAATCTGACTTGTTAGTCAGTGTTACTTAGTCGTGCTGTGGGTTATACATTATATTAATGAGCAGTTTTTATTTTGTGAGTTCAGAAAAAAGACAAATTTAAAAATAAACTGCATAGATACTGTACATTCACAGACGTTTTAATGCTAATTCACCATGGTACAGTTTATGTATTACAGTTAACTCCTTTGTCTTTTTGTGCAACTGTACCGATTAATTTCATTAAGTAATACATTTTGACAACTTTAGGATTTTTTTTAAAGACAGGACTCTCGACCAGAGAATGAGAGGGAAAGGCTGATCTTCAATTCAAAACCTCAATCCCAAATAATTGTGTTTACTTTTTATGCTCTGCACTTACTTCTCTGGAAGTATATAACAATATTTTAGTAAAAAAAAAGCAAGCATTTTACACACTGTGAGCACATGGCTGGATAAGTTCCATATCGATTACGTGATGTGAGTAATATGAGATTTTTTTCCCCTCCATTGACATTTTCAACACAGTGTTCCTTAGTAAAGCATTAGTTACTATAGACACCTGTACTTTCATAAATGTTTTTATCTTCATTCTCCAAGAACATATGAGATTAAAAATAATTCTCAGTCATCACTACAAAAAACATAGTTAAGTAACATATTGAAAATAAATTTTTGGGTAGGGTATTCCTTTACTATATTACCATTTGTGGCAATCATAAATGAATTGACACATATTTTAAATTTGCAGGAGTGAGAAGTTAAAGCTAATTTCTAAGGTTCACTTCACACAGTACTTTTACCTTTCAGTTTTAGGATGTTAAAGTGTAAATTCTTATAGTAAAAAATGACATGTCAATGAAATATCTGTTTAGGTTTAATGCTACTGAATATATCATTTGGTACTTAACATTGGTATTAAACTTACTAAGGAGTTATCATTAAAGCATTGTTTTTTGTCTCCATGTAAGTGGTAACAGAAGATTACTGTACCTTGAATTGCATATATTTGCTTGGTACACAAACTAAAATTGCTTTTTGGAAAAAAAAATTGAAAATTGTGTCTTTACACACAATACAAATGTAATATATGGTATCTTGAGATTATGGTAACACAAAACCTCTTGATGATAATGGTGTTTTCATTTTCAAACAGCTAAGTGACATTTTTCAAAACAAAAGGAAAACACATGAAACTGTTGACAAACTCTTTTGGCGTTAAGTCATTTCTTACCCTTTAATTAAAGAAACTGTGGTTTCAATAAATACTAGTTTTATATTTCACATTAAGGAAACAGAATTATTTTTCTTACAGCAGAAAAGCAGGTAAGGCAATTTACATGGCGAATAAGTGAGAATGATGCATTTCATCATTACTTTAAACAATATTTAAAAAATACTACTACATACATACACACAAAAACACCAACATTTACATGTAGCATAATCCATTTCCTGAAAATATCTTCTTGCCTCTGATGAAATATTTCAACTACAAAAAATCATTTTTTCTGCTTGAGCTTTCTGTACCAATCAGGCACCACTTGGTTGGTCTAAAAGAAAGGGACAAAAACCATGTTACATATATTAACTTTTCAAAAATCATTATAATCACAAATACGGCACTTTTTTATACTATTGGGTTTAGTCACAGGAAATCAGATGCTTCCAAACTTTCACTATCTGGTGAGATTACTATTTAACATATCTTCAATAAGACGATGCAAACTTAGGAAGTAGTATTAAAAATAAAAGACTAGAAGGGAACTTTTAATTCAAAATCTAGTCAAAGTAAAAAATATTCCAGAGGGAAAGAAAATTAATAGCTTATTCCCTTTAATCACAGTACAAAATGAAGTAATATTATAGCTTTAAATACCCTTAAATGTGTCTTATGGATAGTATAAGTACAATATAAATAAATACATGTCATTTAGAAAAGACAGATGGTCAAAAAAGGTTGGGGGGACTTAAATAGGGGAGAATTTACATAGGAGTAGGCCTAAATACTAACATCAACTTTAAAGATAGTGGTTTCAGAATTGAAAGTTGCACAGGTACCAGCATGAGACTCTCTCTCTCTCTAGTGGCAGTGTCAATATACAATATATTAGGTTTATTTGTCATATATAGGTTAACACTGGGTCAACATACAATGAAATGTGTATGACGAGAAAAACAAGTCACTCAGCCTAGATCTAATAAAGCTAAAAAAATAATTTAAAAAAATTACAAGTTAAAAATAGACAAGCCATATAAAATAATTCCAATAGTGTTTGCTGGTCATACTGAAAGTGTGATAAAGTAGTATGCACACAGAGAGTGAGTAGTAAGAAAATAAATAATAACTTTTTGCTGAGATGACTCGGAGCTCTCGTCGGTGCAGCCATCTTATGGCACAGCCAGTTGTTCTATTGATCCAATCAAAAGAAAACATGGACCAGTTTATTAAAATCAAAGTTATTGTGAACCATCTACAGACAACTGTCACTTGTTAGCATAATTCTGTTTTACAATTTGCAAGGTCACAATACCAGAATTTTATTATTCAATACCAATACCAGTGAAATTTTTACAGTACTCAATATTAGATACCACAGCAAAAAACAGAAATCCCATTCAACAACTATTTATTAAAATTATCTCAAATATTCAAGGGAACAATATTGTGTTTTTTTCTGCAATACAGTATAAAATATATACAGTAAATACTAATAAAACTCTTTTAAAATACTGGTATATTCATCAAGATGTTACCCAACTATTATTTAAGTAAATTAGCACTGGCATTTATGAATATGATACAGTAACACAATGCAGAGCTTGAATTTTAATGTGCGATAGACATGGGGATTCCTCCCGTGTACCAACAAATGTGGGGAACTTTATAATCTTGTGGGGACTTCTGAACAGGGTTTATAAAGGATGATATTACCATGTGCAAATTTCAAATTTATTCTCTGCTTAAAATCAATACTAAAAATAAAAATGAATTGTACCTGAACTTTTGAATTAGCAAATTAGGATAATTCAGGGTATTTATAATTTTAAACAAACTCGTTACAGCTATTCTTGCAAAACATGTGTTTAAAATATGGTTTGTCAGAGAATCCCTCTTTTTAAGTTTGTTAAATTTGCTATTTCTAAGATTTATATTTGCATCATTAGCTGGTTAAAAACATATTAAATAGTAACATCAAATTGATTCAATTTGCAAGTGTCACAACATTTTGGTGCTTTAACTTTCCAAATCTGTCTCTCCTTTTTTTTTAAAAAAAATCCATTGTTTCAGAACTCCTGTAAAACACCCTTCGTTATATTGTTCTCAATGCATTTTATATGACTGGCAAGACTTTCTTATTGCTTTGCCTGAATACTAATCCAGAGGTAGATTATGCAGTGCAACTGGTAGACTGTATTACATTTGCCAATGTACCTTTCAAATGTATGACATATATGCGTTCACTATGTTCTTCATATTTTAGGGATTATATAAAGAATACGGATTTCAAAAACCAAACAAATAACACAAATTTAGTGTTTGCATATTCATATTTATTAATGGCACATGAAACTTGCCACTTTTCCCATCCTGATAAATGGCACAATCACAGTGCTTTAAAGAATTAAACAGTTTTTTTTGGTGTTAACAAATTGAGCGTCTCATTTCATTGCTGGTATAGAAAAGCCAGCCAGCCATTTTTTCACAAACTTGCCTTGAGTTTTAGTTGCTATTAGTGTTGGATCGGTTCAATTCGATATTGATACCAGCTTTCTTTCCTCAGTACCAAAATATTTCTGAAGCAAATAATGGATAATTCCAAAAGTCTTACTCCAGCCTCTCTGGTGTGAACTAAGCACTATTTCCCTTGCAATAGCTGTGAAGTCCTGATCACATTGAAGCAAAATAGGTCCCGTGGAATCTCAGTTGCATTAACCCAATGGATAAACTGGTTAGAAAATGGATAGTTGCTTAAACAGACAATTTTAGATGTACTTAATGCAATCAGAGAAAGAATGCAAAAATCTCAGTTACATTTTATGGACTATGTCAGTCATGATATTAAAAAGTGATTAACCTTGCAACAATTTTGTCTCCTCTTAAAACTTTGTGACACTACAGCTCATATCTGATCAATCATATCACATGAATCTATTTCTAAACTAACTCCATAATGAGATCAAAGATACAACAATGAAAGCCTGTGTGAGTGTGTTTTGTCTTTTTTTTAATTATATATATTAATAAGAAGTACAAAATTCCCTTTTTCCTTCTTTCAAGGGCTAAAATTCTTTGGTATCAAACAAAAAGCATTTCCAGATATGACCTCTGCTTTTTCTTTTTCTATATGTGTTGATGAGATACTGTATCACTACTACTGTGAGCCATTTTTATATGTTGTTTTTCTTACATATTAATTACTGTGTATTCTGGAGTAATCCATCAACTTACAGTCACACAATTGCAGTATCAACTTTTTTACCCAGTTAATGTATAAAAATTTACAAAATGTACAAAAGCCAGTACCCGAACTTTGGTATCAACTTGTCAACTCGTTTCTGTGACATCCCTACAATTACCACATTGAAAGTGCCTTCAGAAAGCCTTTTGCTAAAATCATTTATATTAATTTTTCCCTCATCAACAACACACAACAATGACAAAACAAAAACAGGGATTTTTGCAAGTTTATTAAAAATTAAGAACTGAAATACCACACTGACACAAGTATTCAGATACTTTACTATGGCTTAACTGCATCCCATTCTACTGAACATCATTGAGATGTTTCTACACTTAAGGGTTCATATTTCTGGTAAATTCAAATTGATTACACATGACAAAGGAAGGCACACAACTGACTATATAATGACCCACAATTAACAATGTGAATAGGAGCAAAAAACAAGCCATGAGGTCCAATTACTTACAAGCAGGGCTTAGAATCAGGATTGTGCTGAGACACAAATCTGGGGGTAGGTTACAAAAAATTTCTGCAGCATTGAAGATCTTCAAGAGCACCATGACCTCCATAATTCTTAAATGGAATAAGGTTGGAAACCATGACTATTCATATAGTTTGTGGCCCGAACAAACCTAGCAATCAGGGGGAGAAGGATTTTGGTCAGAGAGGACACTCTGGCTGAGCTTCTGAGAACCTGTGCGGAGATGGGAGAAACTTCCATAAGGAGAACCATCACTGTTACACTCCACTAATCTGGACTATATGGCTGAGTGGTCAGTCAATATCTACAAGGACACAAAAAGGACTTTTCAGAGAAACAAGATTCTTTAGTGTAATGAAACCAATATTGAACTATTTGGTTTCAATTCTAAGCATCATGTCTGGGGGAAACCACATAAAACTCACTTGTGCAATACTATTCCTACAGCGAATCAGGCTGGTGGCACCAACAGGCACTGGGGTTGTTTTTCAGCAGCAGGGACTGGTAGACTAGTCAGGGTTGAGGGAAAGTAGAATGGAAGAAAGTACAGAGACAACCTTAATGAAAACGTGCTCCAGAATGCTCTGAACCCTAAGAACAAAGCAAAGACAACAAAGAAGTGGTACTGGGTCAACTCTGTAAATGTTCTTGTGTGGCCAAGCCAGGGTCCAGACTTCAACCCAAACATACATCTCTGGAGGGACCTAAACATAACTGTCCACTGACGGTCTTCATGCAACCCAACAAAACGTGACAAGATCTGGTGAGAATAATGGCAGAAAATTCCCAAATTCACTGTTGTGCAAAGCTTGTCATGTCATATCCAAGAAGAGTGCAGGCCACAATTGCAGCCAAAGGTGCTTCAAAGAAGCTACTTGAGTTAATATGATATTTCCATTTTTGATCAATTTTAATAAAATTGCAAAAACTTCTAAAATCCTGTTTTTCGCTTTGTTGTTCTTGGTATAAAGTAATGTTTGATGAGTGAAATAAAGAATTTGAAGGATTTTAATATAAAGCTGCAACATAAAATGTGTAAAAACTGAATGGGTCTGAATACTTTTGGAAGGCGTATATTTTACTAAAGGTATTTATACTGAAAACAAAATTCTAATACAGAGTTGCTGGACCTTTGATTCATAACTCCTAGACCATGCCAATTGTCGGACAGCACTGAAACAGCAAAAGCATCACATGTCACATGCTATATGGAATTATAGGATTTCCATGACCAGAGAAGGGCTCTCCAGACTGTTGTCAAAGTTAACTTAAAAACAGACCGGTGTAGTGATCGTTAAAGGTTTGACTGGAAAGGGACGGAGTTTGAAAGAAGTGTCGAGCGTGAAAAAGACATTGGGCAGTCACAACAGGTGGATAAGGAGCGGAGCAGAGCAGGAAGAAAAGGAGTGAAGTAAAAGTTGTGCTCCACTGTGGTAGTTTTGTGGTAGACCTGTTCCTCATGGATCTAAGCTTATTTTGTAGTGTAAATGAAGGGCACTAACCTGATTAACATGAAAAAACACCTACGCAAGTATATAATAAACTGACATATCTGAGTGATTTAAAAGTCTGATATATTCTGTTAAGTCTTTCCTCTGATATGATGAATGTCAACTTGCAGACCATATGACTCATGTTTACAGATGACACTTTGAGAACCACTGATATAAGTTTCTAACCTGGTTTACTGACTAATATTTTAGTTAGTGTTACCCAGTGTGTTATCTAAGTAAATTAATCCAATCATAAACCATAATCAATGAGATTAACCATTACTCATTATATGCAGACATGTGGTGCTTGTTTAGTGCAGATGTTATGGAGATATCAGTTTAACTGTAATATTCAGCCTCCTTTCATTTAGCAAAGGTACATGGGAGTGTTTCTGATCTCTTTGTGCTCATGCACCTCTCTTAATCATTTCAAGTATGGCACCCATACTTTTTCTATTAGCAATAAATAATATTTTTAATGTGAGCTCATCAACAAACAGGCATAAACAAGAGAGAGGGAAGTAAAACAACAACAACAACAATAATAATAATAATTTTCTTCTTGAATTCCAAAAACTCTTGGGATACTGATACTCTAGGGTCAATAAAAACAAAAACTATTTAGAGAACACCATTCTTGGTTTTGGAAGAATGGTTCTACTAGTCTCATGAGTAATGATTAATCGAAACACTAAGCCATCTCCTTTCTTCCTCCATGTCTGTCACAACTTTGAAGAAGTCCAGTGAGTTCAACTCAACACACGCCAGTAACTCCATATACTCCATTACCTTACCTTGAACACGGTCTCATTGGACCAGCCAATGATGGAGGCACACAGGTTGACTATCTAGGGCCTCTAACTCCTAACTTTTCTGGGGTTTTTTTCCCTCTTTATAGATGGCTAACAGGATTTTCCGTTACATAACAAGCTGTGAGAAAAACAAGACAACTGAGGGTATCCTTAAAGCTGTACAACACAGTTGTAAGGCCTCATCAAGAATACCTTGTGCATTTTTGATCTCCATACTACAGTATAACAAAGGCATAAAAGTTGTTTATGTTTATATTAAAAAAAGCTACTAGATTGATTTCACAGTATGAGGTATAAGGACATAAGACGGTTGTGGCGAGCGCCCTCTTCTACGCGGTGGTGTGCTGGGGAGGCAGCATTAAGAAGAAGGACGCCTCACGCCTGGACAAACTGGTGAGGAAAGCAGGCTCTATTGTAGGCATGGAGCTGGACAGTTTGACATCCGTGTCAGAGCGACGGGCGCTTGGCAGGCTCCTATCAATTATGGAGAATCCAATGCATCCACTAAACAGTATCATCTCCAGACAGAAGAGCAGCTTCAGCGACAGACAGCTGTCACTGTCCTGCTCCACTGACAGACTGAGGAGATCGTTCCTCCCCCAAACTATGTGACTCTTCAATTCCACCCAGGGGGGTAAACGTTAACATTATTCAAAGTTATTGTCTGTTTTTACCTGCATTTTTATTACTCTTTAATTTAATATTGTTTTTTGTATCAGTATGCTGCTGCTGGAGTATGTGAATTTCCCCTTGGGATTAATAAAGTATGTATGTATGTATGTATGTATGTATGTATGTATGTATGTATGTATGTATGTATGTATGTATGTATGTATGATGTATGTATGTATGTATGTATGTATCTATCTATCTATCTATCTATCTATCTATCTATCTATCTATCTATCTATCTATCTATCTATCTATCTATCTATCTATCTATCTATCTATCTATCTAATCTATAATAATGTCCAAAATCTTTTTGATTTAAGCAAAATGAACACGGACAGGAAAATGCGATAAGATTAAAAGATGATAAGAGAAATGTTTAAGTTTTTGAACGAAGTTGGTAGGTTGGATGTCACCTATTACTTTAAAAGGAACTCTTCATCAAAAAGAATGAGTGCTAATGCTAATTGATCAATAGTACAGTTTACACTAATGTTAGGAAATACACAGTAAACAACAGATACATGGCACAAGTTACCAAGCAGGGAAGCAGAAAAGCGGTACTTTTTGATCATTCAAATCATATTTCCTTCAAAATATTAAGTAAATAGGGATTTGCAAATGAATCTCTGCTGAAAGGAACTTTACTAATTTTTTTAGAAAAAGTCTTAAATTTATAAAATATCAAAAACCAAGCACTTGCTCATTATACTTCTTTGGCTCATGAATGGTTGATTCAATACCTCAGGGAAATGTAGAGAAAATAACAGCCAGAATGAGGCAAGCATGACAACAAAAAAAAAAAAAATCAAAGCTACTTAGTAGAGTACCGTATATACTTGTGGATAAGTTCTCCAACGCATAAGTTGGGACTCAACTTTACAGTATAATTTCTGGTATTTTATAACTTCGGTCGTATAAGTCAAATGTGGATAACTCACGCTATTGGTACAAGGGATTATGATATGCTAATGACCACATGAAAGAGTAACCATGGAGCACAAGGCCTTTTTTTTCTATGTGGGTGCGGAAATGCGCTGTATCAGTCCAACAGTGCCATCAGCTCAGAACTGGCAGAAACCAGTGGGACCCAGGTACACCCATCTACTGTCCAGAGAAGTCTGGCCAGAAGTGGTCTTCATGAAAAAGTTGCAGCCAAAAAGCCATACCTCCGACGAAACAAGGCCAAGCGACTCAAGTATGCACGAAAACATAGGAACTGGGGTGCAGAAAAATGGCAGCAGGTGCTCTGGACTGATGAGTCAAAATTTGAAATATTTGGCTGTAGCAGAAGGCAGTTTGTTCGTTGAATGGCTGGAGAGCGGTACAATAATGAGTGTCTGCAGGCAACAGTGAAGCATGGTGGAGGTTCCTTGAACGTTTGGGGCTGCATTTCTGCAAATGGAGTTGGAGATTTGGTCAGGATTAATGGTGTTCTCAATGCTGATTAATACAGAGAGATACGTATCCATCATGCAGTACCATCAGGGAGGTGTATGATTGACATACTCCTAACCTACCTCCATCCCTTCTCTCTCTCTCTCTCTATTGTGCCTGAATACCCAAACTATTCTGAAGCAAAGTTTGCACTGATCTGTGTTTTTTGTATCTCACATCCTTATACATCTTTATCATAAAGAGCATCCCTTATCTACGATGGAGCGTTCGATCAGAAGAAAATATGAAGCTGGTTTTAAATTAAACCTCATTGAAGTAGCGAAAGAAACTGGTAACTGCTGCTGCAACAAAATTCGATGCATCTGAGAAACCGATGTGAGATTTTTAAACAGGTGTATAAGTCGGGGTCTGATTTTATGATCAATTTTTTGGGTTTTAAGACCCAACTTATATGTGAGCATATACAGTAAGTAAATGTTACATTTACATGCAACTACAATATATTTAAAGTAGCATATATTACATATATATTATATTTGTGCATGTATACTACAGGTATAAAGTTCACTTTCACATCCCTAGCTACTCTGACTCTAGCAACCTTTTCTGAATCCAAATCCTCCACCTGGAAAATTCCTAGAAACTCCCAAACAAGTGTGTCATGAGATTAGCCTTGCTTTTCCAAACAGGCCATGTCAGGTACACATCAGTAGTTCTACTCTAAGATCCTGCTGTATTGCTTAGCTCTTCACTTTATAATTGAGAAAGTTCAGCAACCCTTCAAAGGAATCTCATTTAATCTACTCAGAGCTCAACACCATGGATGGGGATAGGGATACAGTTGCATAAAGAATGGTAAACTGAAAACTTTATCCTAGGATTTAATGTTCACTTCACTACCAAAGTGCAAAACTGCTTCAATTACACTGTTCCATTGGTTATCTATCAATTGCCTCTATTTGTACTTGTGCACAAGACAACAATTTT